>NC_143022.1:5985000-5992500 GCF_057628025.1 Oncorhynchus mykiss
CTCCCCATCTCTTTATTACAGACAGACCTCTCCCCATCTCTTTATTACAGACAGACCTCTCCCCATCTCTTTATTACGGACAGACCTCTCTCCATCTCTTTATTACAGACAGACCTCTCCCCATCTCTTTATTACAGACAGACCTCTCCCCATCTCTTTATTACAGACAGACCTCTCTCTATATTACAGACAGACCTCTCCCCATCTCTTTATTACAGATAGACCTCTCTCTATATTACAGACAGACCTCTCCCCATCTCTTTATTACAGACAGACCTCTCCCCATCTCTTTATTACAGACAGACCTCTCCCCATCTCTTTATTACAGACAGACCTCTCTCTATATTACAGACAGACCTCTCCCCATCTCTTTATTATGGACAGACCTCTCCCCATCTCTTTATTACAGACAGACCTCTCCCCTTCTCTATATTACAGACAGACCTCTCCCCATCTCTTTATTACAGACAGACCTCTCCCCATCTCTTTATTACAGACAGACCTCTCCCCATCTCTTTATTACAGACAGACCTCTCTCTATATTACAGACAGACCTCTCCCCATCTCTTTATTATAGACAGACCTCTCCCCATCTCTTTATTACGGACAGACCTCTCCCCATCTCTTTATTACAGACAGACCTCTCCCCATCTCTTTATTACAGACAGACCTCTCCCCATCTCTTTATTACAGACAGACCTCTCCCCATCTCTTTATTATGGACAGACCTCTCCCCATCTCTTTATTACAGACAGACCTCTCCCCATCTCTTTATTACAGACAGACCTCTCCCCATCTCTTTATTACAGACAGACCTCTCCTCATCTCTTTATTACGGACAGACCTCTCCCCATCTCTTTATTACAGACAGACCTCTCCTCATCTCTTTATTACGGACAGACCTCTCCTCATCTCTTTATTACAGACAGACCTCTCCCCATCTCTTTATTATGGACAGACCTCTCCCCATCTCTTTATTACAGACAGACCTCTCCCCATCTCTTTATTACGGACAGACCTCTCCCCATCTCTATATTACAGACAGACCTCTCCCCATCTCTTTATTACAGACAGACCTCTCCCCATCTCTTTATTACAGACAGACCTCTCCCCATCTCTTTATTACAGACAGACCTCTCTCTTTATTACGGACAGACCTCTCCCCATCTCTTTATTATGGACAGACCTCTCCCCATCTCTTTATTACAGACAGACCTCTCCCCATCTCTTTATTACAGACAGACCTCTCCCCATCTCTTTATTACAGACAGACCTCTCCCCATCTCTTTATTACGGACAGACCTCTCCCCATCTCTTTATTACGGACAGACCTCTCCCCATCTCTTTATTACAGACAGACCTCTCCCCATCTCTATATTACAGACAGACCTCTCCCCATCTCTTTATTACAGACAGACCTCTCCCCATCTCTTTATTACAGACAGACCTCTCCCCTTCTCTATATTACGGACAGACCTCTCCCCATCTCTTTATTAGGGACAGACCTCTCCCCATCTCTTTATTACAGACAGACCTCTCTCCATCTCTTTATTATGGACCTCTTCCCATCTCTTCATTACAGACAGATCTCTCCTCGTCTTTACAACCATTAAATCTACATGTTTTGACCGTGACAGTTTACAATCTGAAGGTAACACCAAGTCATTTGTGATCGTTATTCATTTGCCTGTTGGCTTTATTGCGGGCGGTGTTGTAGGGATCACAGTGAGTTTCATGGGCGGTGTTGTAGGGATCACAGTGAGTTTCACAGGCGGTGTTGTAGGGATTACAGTGAGTTTCACAGGTGGTGTTGTAGGGATCACAGTGAGTTTCACAGGCGGTGTTGTAGGGATCACAGTGAGTTTCACAGGTGGTGTTGTAGGGATCACAGTGAGTTTCATGGGCGGTGTTGTAGGGATCACAGTGAGTTTCACAGGTGGTGTTGTAGGGATCACAGTGAGTTTCACAGGCGGTGTTGTAGGGATCACAGTGAGTTTCATGGGTGGTCTTGTAGGGATCACAGTGAGTTTCATGGGCGGTGTTGTAGGGATCACAGTGAGTTTCATGGGTGGTGTTATAGGGATCACAGTGAGTTTCACAGGCGGTGTTGTAGGGATCACAGTGAGTTTCACAGGTGGTGTTGTAGGGATCACAGTGAGTTTCACAGGTGGTGTTGTAGGGATCACAGTGAGTTTCACAGGTGGTGTTGTAGGGATCACAGTGAGTTTCACAGGCGGTGTTATAGGGATCACAGTGAGTTTCACGGGCAGTGTTGTAGGGATCACAGTGAGTTTCACAGGCGGTGTTGTAGGGATCACAGTGAGTTTCATGGGCGGTGTTGTAGGGATCACAGTGAGTTTCATGGGCGGTGTTGTAGGGATCACAGTGAGTTTCATGGGTGATGTTATAGGGATACCAGTGAGTTTCACAGGCGGTGTTGTAGGGATCACAGTGAGTTTCACAGGCGGTGTTGTAGGGATCACAGTGAGTTTCATGGGCGGTGTTGTAGGGATCACAGTGAGTTTCACGGGCGGTGTTGTAGGGATCACAGTGAGTTTCACGGGCAGTGTTGTAGGGATTACAGTGAGTTTCACAGGCGGTGTTGTAGGGATCACAGTGAGTTTCACAGGCGGTGTTGTAGGGATCACAGTGAGTTTCACAGGTGGTGTTATAGGGATCACAGTGAGTTTCATGGGCGGTGTTGTAGGGATCACAGTGAGTTTCATGGGCAGTGTTGTAGGGATTACAGTGAGTTTCATGGGCTGTGTTGTAGGGATCACAGTGAGTTTCATGGGCGGTGTTGTAGGGATCACAGTGAGTTTCACAGGCGGTGTTGTAGGGATCACAGTGAGTTTCATGGGCGGTGTTGTAGGGATTACAGTGAGTTTCAAAGGCGGTGTTATAGGGATCACCGTGAGTTTCACGGGCAGTGTTGTAGGGATCACAGTGAGTTTCACAGGTGGTGTGTAGGGATCACAGTGAGTTTCACAGGTGGTGTTGTAGGGATCACAGTGAGTTTCATGGGCGGTGTTGTAGGGATCACAGTGAGTTTCACAGGTGGTGTTATAGGTATCACAGTGAGTTTCACAGGCGGTGTTGTAGGGATCACAGTGAGTTTCATGGGCGGTGTTGTAGGGATCACAGTGAGTTTCACAGGCAGTGTTGTAGGGATTACAGTGAGTTTCACAGGTGGTGTTGTAGGATCACAGTGAGTTTCACAGGCGGTGTTGTAGGGATCACAGTGAGTTTCACAGGCGGTGTTGTAGGGATCACAGTGAGTTTCACAGGCGGTGTTGTAGGGATCACAGTGAGTTTCACAGGCGGTGTTGTAGGGATCACAGTGAGTTTCACAGGCGGTGTTGTAGGGATCTAAACATTTACAACGTGACAGGAACAAGGGTGTGTGTGTGTGTGTGTGTGTGTGTGTGTGTGTGTGCGTGTGTGTGTGTGTGTGTGTGTGTGTGTGTGTGTGTGTGTGTGTGTGTGTGTGTTTGCACGCGAGAGAGAAAATTGATGTTTTAAGAAAGAAAGAGCCCGATAATGTCTAAACCTATTGAATCCCTCTCTCTTCCCACTTTGTGAGCAATCATCTTTTTCGACAGGGTTATCAATCCAACCTGTCGTCCTTTACAGGAGTATATATTATTGAGTGTCTGAATGGGGAAGGGGAAAAAAGGGGAAGGGGGGGGGGGGGGGGGGATACCTTGTCAGCCGGACAACTGAAGGCATTCAACTGAAACATGTCTCATACATATAACCCAACCCCTCTGTATCAGAGAGGGGGGGGGGGAGAGGCTGCCTTAATCAACATCCACGTGAGGGTATGCAATAAGGGAATGCAATAAACTGGGTGGATCGAGCAGCTGGATTATTATAAAATCCATGTACACAAACAACAAGTGTGCGGTTAAAATTGGCAAAAAACACACACATTTCTTCACACAGGGTCGTGGGGTTAGACAGGGATGCAGCTTAAGCCCCACCCTCTTCAACATATATATCAACGAATTGGCGCGGGCACTAGAAAAGTCTGCAGCACCCGGCCTCCCCCTGCTAGAATCCGAAGCCAAATGTCTGCTGTTTGCTGATGATCTGGTGCTTCTGTCACCAACCAAGGAGGGCCTACAGCAGCACCTAGATCTTATGCACAGATTCTGTCAGACCTGGGCCCTGACAGTAAATCTCAGTAAGACCAAAATAATGGTGTTCCAAAAAAGGTCCAGTCACCAGGACCACAAACACAAATTCCATCTAGACACTGTTGCCCTAGAGCACACAAAAAACTATACATACCTTGGCCTAAACATCAGCGCCACAGGTAACTTCCACAAAGCTGTGAACGATCTGAGAGACAAGGCAAGAAGGGCATTCTATGCCATCAAAAGAAACATAAATTTCAACATACCAATTAGGATTTGGCTAAAAATACTTGAATCAGTCATAGAGCCCATTGCCCTTTATGGTTGTGAGGTCTGGGTTCCGCTCACCAACCAAGACTTCACAAAATGGGACAAACACCAAATTGAGACTCTGCACGCAGAATTCTGCAAAAATATCCTCCGTGTACAACGTAGAACACCAAATAATGCATGCAGAGCAGAATTAGGCCGATACCCACTAATTATCAAAATCCAGAAAAGAGCCGTTAAATTCTACAACCACCTAAAAGGAAGCGATTCACAAACCTTCCATAACAAAGCCATCACCTACAGAGAGATGAACCTGGAGAAGAGTCCCCTAAGCAAGCTGGTCCTGGGGCTCTGTTCACAAACACAAACACACCCTACAGAGCCCCAGGACAACAGCACAATTAGACCAAACCAAATCATGAGAAAACACAAAGATAATTACTTGACACATTGGAAAGAATTAACAAAAAAACAGAGCAAACTAGAATGCTATTTGGCCCTACAACAGAGAGTACACAGCGGCAGAATACCTGACCACTGTGACTGACCCAAAATTAAGGAAAGCTTTGACTATGTACAGACTCAGTGAGCATAGCCTTGCTATTGAGAAAGGCTGCCGTAGGCAGACATGGCTCTCAAGAGAAGACAGGCTATGTGCTCACTGCCCACAAAATGAGGTGGAAACTGAGCTGCACTTCCTAACCTCCTGCCCAATGTATGACCATATTAGAGAGACATATTTCCCTCAGATTACACAGATCCACAAAGAATTCGAAAACAAATCCAATTTTGAAAAACTCCCATATCTACTGGGTGAAATTCCACAGTGTGCCATCACAGCAGCAAGATTTGTGACCTGTTGCCACGAGAAAAGGGCAACACAGTGAAGAACACACACCATTGTAAATACAACCCATATTTATGCTTATTTATTTTATCTTGTGTCCTTTAACCATTGTACATTGTTAAAACACTGTATATATATATATAATATGACATTTGTAATGTCTTTACTGTTTTGAACCTCTGTATGTGTAATGTTTACTGTTAATTTTTGTTGTTTTTCACTTTATATTTTCACTTTGTATGTTGTCTACCTCACTTGCTTTGGCAATGTTAACACATGTTTCCCATGCCAATAAAGCCCTTGAATTGAATTGAATTGAATTGAGAGAGAGAGACACAGAGAGAGAGAGAGAGAGAGAGAGAGAGAGAGAGAACTAGTCAGTTATACAACCGAATGCCTTCAACTGAAATGTGTCTTCCCGAGGGGAATCTCTATCTCAATCTCTATAGTGTTTCCCCTGTCTACTTTCACCACCAACCCAGGAAACACCTGTTCTCTACTGTAATTTAATTCAGATGTATGGTCAATCATACTATATGGAGGATCTGTGTCAGTTTTTTGAGTAGATGACAAGGGGAGTAGCTAATGAATCGACTCCTAATTTTGTCTTGGGTAGATATTTTCTTCTTTGACAACGGTTGCAACTGACACCTATCCACCCAGTTGTTGGACTGCAGTAAAAGTAGACAGACTGTAGAGACACAGACGGACAAACAGGAAGACTGACAGGTTTACGTTTCTTCCTAGGTTCCTGCCTTTCTAGGGAGTTTCTCCTAGACACCGTGCTTCTACACCTGCATTGCTTTGCTGTTTGGTGTTTTTATGCTGGGTTTCTGTACAGCACTTTGAGATATCAGCTGATGTAAGAAGGGCTATATAAATACATTTGATTGATTGATTGACAGACTGACAGGCAGGCAGGCAGGCAGACAGACAGACAGACAGACAGCAGGCAGGCAGGCAGCAGGCAGGCAGGCAGACAGGCAGGCAGGCAGGCAGACAGACAGACAGACAGACAGACAGACAGACAGACAGACAGACAGACAGGCAGACAGGCAGACAGACAGACAGACAGACAGACAGACAGACAGACAGGCAGGCCAGACAGACAGACAGGCAGGCAGACAGACAGACAGACAGACAGACAGACAGACAGACAGACAGACAGACAGACAGACAGACAGACAGACAGACAGAGAGACACAGACAGACAGACAGACAGACAGACAGACAGACAGACACAGACAGACAGACAGACAGACAGACAGACAGACAGACAGACAGACAGACACAGACAGACAGACAGACAGACAGACAGACAGACAGACAGACAGACAGACAGGCAGACAGACAGACAGATACATAAACAAAAAAGACACACAGAGAGAGAATGACCAACAAAACAAATCAAATCCACCTATTTACAGCCATGTTCTCTGGAGGGCGAAAGAGCCAGATGCTAGCTAGCTAGCTGTGAGTCAGTGTGTCTGGGTCTGGCTTGGTAAGTGCTGTGTGATTTATTCTTCCTTGTTTGCCCTCTGGGGCTATCTCTGTGCTGTGGCGATGCACCAGAGGTCTTTATGTAATTGTAGTGAGCCGGTTAGAGCCCCCCCCCCCCCCCCAGACCATATGGTCCCCCGCCATCTTGGATGTCGATCCATCCATCAGTCAATTCCTTTAATTGCACAGCGGCACATTTTCTACTGCGTGACCCTCCTGTCACTTAGGTGCATCGTCTCACTTCGATAGATTGAATACACTACTAGGTGATTAAGCGAGGGACCATGTCAGAGATGGAAAATACAGGTATGGGATCAGTATAAATTATCAAAAAGTATAAATTATGCACCGTAATGCCATCTGGGATGGTCAGGCACACATTTGCATGGTTTGTGGGTGAAAAAATCTCTCTCTCTCTCTCTCTCTCTCTCTCTCTCTCTCTCTCTCTCTCTCTCTCTCTCTCTCTCTCTTTCTCTCTCTCTCCCTCGTCCCCCAACCTCAGATTTTTCCAGCACTTTAGCATGGGCCTCGGCGGCATGTTAAAGAGGCGAAGCCTATTTGGAAAGGTCTAACGAGTCAAGTTATTACTGCAGCCAAGTGTGAGATTAATTAACTGAGTGGCCATTAGGAATGTAGCTGACAAGATCTCTTGTAAGTAACGGTGGGGAGCTTGGAGTGCCCGGCGCTGAAAACAAATCAACGTGAATGATCTATTTTAGTATTGTTATCTCTCCGAGCCGTTTG
>NC_143022.1:5997500-6000000 GCF_057628025.1 Oncorhynchus mykiss
CTTCTCACCAAGCAACAGACACTCTGGTGAGGGGGGGTAAATCTGGAATGGAAAAGCACAGGAGAACACGGGAGTTAATCTGGGATGGTCAGGCACACATTTACATGGCATGGTTTGAATGTAAATCATTCTCTCTCCCTCCCTTCTTTCTCTTTCAATTACGTGTTCAAATTAAAGGGCTTTTTTTTGGCATAGGAAACATATGTTTCTCTCTCTCTCTAGCTCTCTTTTTTATCCCCCTTCCTGTATTTTGTATTTTCCTCTCCCATCTTTCTTTTTCCCCTCACTCCCTTTCTCCTTTCCCTCTCTCTTTGTTCCCTCCTTTCGGTCTCCTTTCTGTCTCTTTAGGGCTCTACACAGTCTACGCAAGCGAAGCCGATGGAGGTCCGTTTGCGTCGCTCTCTACGTAGTTCTATGTACAATTGTGTGGCTGAATTTTTGGAACGCGTCATGAGCAGAACTGCGTCGGCTCCATTTGAGTAGACTGTGTAATTCCCTTTAGAGAAATTATTCCCATTGAAGACAGTAAAAGTAGAGTTATCAGGACGGAATTTCAATTTACGTAATATGCACATGAACTTTTCAATCAACATTAGCAATAGGAATGTCACGAGACAAGAGAGAGGTTCGGTTGATGTTTAGCTGCAATACAAACATCCAAAGTGGAGCGTCTCGCTTTCTCTTCCGTCTCTGATTAAGTAGCTAGTTAGAATTGAACTGAATTTTAATTAACGTCAGCCAACATAAGCTAAATATTGACTACACTTGAAGTCAGCCAACGTTAGCTAAATAAGAGCTAGACTTGAAGTCAGCCAACTTTAGCTAAATAAGAGCTAGATTTGAAGTCAGCCAACGTTAGCTAAATAAGAGCTAGATTTGAAGTCAGCCAAAGTTAGCTAAATAAGAGCTAGATTAAAGTCAGCCAACATTGGCTAAATAAGAGCTAGATTAAAGTCAGCCAACATTGGCTAAATAAGAGCTAGATTAAAGTCAGCCAACGTTAGCTAAATAATAGCTAGATTTGAAGTCAGCCAAAGTTAGCTAAATAAGAGCTAGATTAAAGTCAGCCAACGTTAGCTAAATAAGAGCTAGATTTGAAGTCAGCCAACGTTAGCTAAATAAGAGCTAGATTTGAAGTCAGCCAAAGTTAGCTAAACAAGAGCTAGATTAAAGTCAGCCAACGTTAGCTAAATAAGAGCTAGATTAAAGTCAGCCAACATTGGCTAAATAAGAGCTAGATTAAAGTCAGCCAACGTTAGCTAAATAATAGCTAGATGAAAGTCAGCCAACGTTACCTAAATAATAGCTAGATGAAAGTCAGCCAACGTTAGCTAAATAATAGCTAGATGAAAGTCAGCCAACGTTAGCCAAATAATAGCTAGATGAAAGTCAGCCAACGTTTGCTAAATAAGAGCTAGACTTGAAGTCAGCCAACGTTAGCTAAATAAGAGATAGATAGCTTTTTTGGGCTACAGATCTTAATTTTATCACTCGTTTGTTGCTGAAAAATGTCCTGCACTGTTCTGATATTCCCCTAAAGCTAATGTGTCAATTTCAGAGTTACTGGCTTTCACTCCAATTTCTGATTACACTATGTAGTAAACCACGCCTCTACTGTAAAGAAAATGGCTATACATTTTAGATCTTTTCAAAACATTGCTTTGCTATTATGATTTATACTGTAGGAGTGTTGGACTGAAGAAAATAATGATGTTTATATTGCACTTCGTGGAGGGGGTAAAACTGTCGGGCGCCTGAGAAACTAGAAGGGTTTACATTACGGTAATGTCGAGAGAGAGAGAGAGAGAGAGAGAGTCGATACCTCTCGAACATTTCTTGAGGAATCTCCGTTAACGCACGTCAATGTGAAAAGCCTCTTACATTTTCCCATCTGGGAGACTTGTAAACAGTATGAGTACACACACACACACACACACGCACACGCACGCACGCACACAGACACGCACGCACGCACGCACGCACACACACACACACACACACACACACACACACACAGACACACACACACACACAGAGAGTAAGAGAGAACCTGCCCCGGGCCTTGAGGCCTCATATATATATATTCCTGTCCATACTTCCTCATATGGCTCTTATCAGGGCAAGTTAACAGCGAGCAGCTTTGCTCATTAGTTAGATCCACTGAGGATTGATCAGAGGCCGTTTGGGCCAGACAAATAAACAAATCAAAGTGTATCACTACGCCCCTTGTCTTATCCAATAAATTACTCTGCCACCCTATTCCCAGTTTTAGAAGCTCATTTGAAAAGAGAGAAAAGTTGTTCTGGGCACAGGGAACCTGTATACTGTAAATCGTATATGTAGACTGGATTGAAAGCTAGGTACTGGCCTGTTTGATATTACGGAGTCTGTATTTTGGGTGTGTTTCATAGATTACTTTTTTTATAGGATATTGGAACGTGTTGAAGAGCGTGAGGGTGTGAGTGTCTGTTGCGGTTATGGAGAACTACGAACCAATCAC
>NC_143022.1:6005000-6077500 GCF_057628025.1 Oncorhynchus mykiss
TGGCACTCTACCGCGGTACAAAGGAAGAGAGGCTGCCTGCCCCATTTGAATTTAAATAGGAGTTCTCGCTCTCCCCTCTCTGTTTCTCTCTCTCTTCTTTTCTACGGCTGCCTTTCCCTTCCCAACAAAACTAATCAGGCTAATATTTGGCTAATTACGTTTAACATTGGGGG
The DNA here is from genome assembly GCF_057628025.1 of Oncorhynchus mykiss. NCBI lineage: Eukaryota > Metazoa > Chordata > Actinopteri > Salmoniformes > Salmonidae > Oncorhynchus > Oncorhynchus mykiss. The sequence continues at coordinate 6,005,174 of NC_143022.1, forward strand.
TTCTTCTCGATGCCGTTGACACATTTCTCTGTTTTTGTTGCTAAACAGAGATCCAGTATTTGGCACCAGCGTGGCTGATGTGTTTCTCTGGAATGACACAACAAAGACGCTCGGGATGAGAAGAACATGATAATTAACTGCCAAAAAAACAGGGACACGAGACGAGAACCACATTTGCCTTAACTAACCCTTTAACCCTGCATTATTGACTCTGTACCGGTTCTCCTTGTATTTAGCCTCGTTATTGTTATTTTTATTTTGTTACTATGTTGTTTTTTCTGTTTATTCACACATTTGTCTATCTTTTTAGCACTGTATCGTGGGGAAAGTGCTCATAAGTAAGCATGACCATTTCACGGTTAAGTCTAGACCTGTCCTGTTGTGTTCGCCGCATGTGACAAATAACATAACATGTTTTTTTTGTGCTGAAAACTAAAATCCTCGTCATCAGAATTTTGCCGACAGGCTAATACCGGCGGTATGCTAATTAGCTCTAGCGAAATTGAACGAGCTAACACAACATTTAGGATGAACACCAACCATTATCCCCGGATATTCCCAGCCAAATTAGAACAAAAACTATTCCTTTAATTGTCCTGTTGAAACACAATTGGACATGGAAATATACGGGCTTGCTTGAGTTGTGTCTTTTACAGTTTTTCGGTATGTATTTGTGTCCTGAGGGTTCAACCATGAAAAGAGGCTACTTGCAAAAAAAAACTAACACAATTCTTGTAGGTACTAGCAAGACCCTGTTAGATAATCCATCACCTGTCTGCTCCTTCTAGTCTGGAGTTAGGCCTGTGAAACCAGAACACATTCTTCTGGGTCAATAATGGTGGTTTTGCCTCTCCCCCCCCATTCCCTCTTCCCCTTTGTTCTTTGTATAAGAAGCCTGGTTGTTTAAACACGTCACTGCGTTTAAGAGGTTTGTAACCCTGGATGCTGTGTGTGTGTGTGTGTTTATGTGTGTGCCTGCTTGCCAGCGTGACTGTGTGTGTCCTTGTGTTTACGTGTGCCTGTGTCAGTTCTCTTACTTTTATCCTTCATGTTTCACCGTGTTTATATCCTCTGTATATGAACCAGGGTAATTGATGTACTGATGTGTCCTCTTCCCCACCTTTCAGTGCTGATCCAGAGCTGAACTACATTCTAAATAACACCTTTTGACCAGAACAGTACAGATGGTTGGAAGAAATTGTTTCTCTGATCAGACTTACTGTAGCATCCATCATTCTAGTCACTAGGAGTAAAAGCTTCACATGAAGAGAGTCAATTAAGAGATGGAAATGGAAATGGTGATGTAGAGAAAGACAAAGAAGAAAGAAAGACAAAGCGAGAAAGAAAGAAAGAAAGACAAAGAAAGAAAGAAAGATAGAAAATAATGGATAGCTGGATTAATTGCATAAAAGCAATGATCCATCTGTGAGTTCCGATGAGCTCTCTGATGGGCTCTCTGATGAGCTCTCTGATGAGCTCTCTGATGGGCTCTCTGATGAGCTCTCTGATGGGCTCTCCGATGAGTTCTCTGATGGGCTCTCTGATGAGCTCTCTGATGGGCTCTCTGATGAACTCTCTGATGGGCTCTCTGATGAGCTCTCTGATGGGCTCTCTGATGAGCTCTCTGATGAGCTCTCTGATGGGCTCTCTGATGAGCTCTCTGATGGGCTCTCTGATGAGCTCTCTGATGAGCTCTCTGATGAGCTCTCTGATGGGCTCTCTGATGAGCTCTCTGATGGGCTCTCTGATGGGCTCTCTGATGAGCTCTCTGATGGGCTCTCTGATGAGCTCTCTGATGGGCTCTCTGATGAGCTCTCTGATGAGCTCTCTGATGAGCTCTCTGATGGGCTCTCTGATGAGCTCTCTGATGGGCTCTCTGATGGGCTCTCTGATGGGCTCTCCGATTGCCACCTCAGAATATGAGGTTTTTACTGCACTAAATGTGCATGTAAGTTTGTCTCGCTGTCCCAAAGACAACGGCCACAGTTGATGTGCTAATCTGCTTAATGACACCATATTTAATAGTGTTAGTCTATACATATTTGACCCTCTGTTGTTCTCACCCTCAAGCTTTCCCCTCTAAGATTGTGTTGTCCCATAGTAGAACTTAAACAGGAAGTTTGAAAGGTTAAAACGGGATACAGGAGGCGATACGATGGAAGAGACATTTTGACCTGTGTACAGTTTTTTTAAATAGGTTTTTTCAAAACTTTTGCGTCTGGTAGTTTAGTCAGGGCCATTGCAGAGCTTGCCAGCGTGGTTTTGCTGTTTTGTTTTGGTTTTGAATACGCCTTTCTCTCTCTCTCTCTCTCTCTCTCTCTCTCTCTCTCTCTCTCTCTCTGTCTCTGTCTCTGTCTCTCTCTATCTCTGTCTCTCTCTCTCTCTCTCTCTCTGTCACTCTCTCTCTCTCTCTCTCTCTCTCGCTCTCTCTCTCTCTCTCTCTCTCTCTCTCTCTCACGTTAGTGGTGTTTGCTCTCTGTGCAAAACCTTTTTATATACCACGGCCCTGAAAAAAATCCAACGTTGTTTGTCTTGTCTTTCATTTTGTATGGAAGTAGATAGGGCTCATAGTGATTGTATTGCATTTCCATAGTGAGGATGGACAGACTCACTGTGTGCATTCACTGTTTCCCCGGCGCCAGTACCTCTCTGATTCAGAGGGGTTGGGTTAAAATTCGGAAGAGACACATTTCAGTTGAATACAGTTGGACAACTGACTAGGTCTCCCCCTTTCCCCGTCTGACCTGAGCGCCCCTAACCCCCTTCCCCCTTCCCTTTCTGGTTTTGGGGAGAGGTGACAGTCTGGGTTATAGAGGGGTCAGTGTGACACTTTTGTGCCCCCGTTGATCCAGGATTGCCTCTTCATCGCGAGGCACAATGAAGGGCGTAGTCGACAGGCCGAGAGCTCAAACAAAACAGAACCTTCTGCTGCACACATACTCCTGTCCTGAATGGTCAATGGTTACTGAGTCAGGCCTTCCACTCACTGTCTGTGTGTGTGTCTATCACACACTGTCATTATGTAGGTGAGGTCAGCAGTAATGAGACAGTATTTGCTGTACATTACCTGTTTTAATAGACTAGGTACTACAGTTTAACCGGGCCATTTTGTACCTCATCATCTCCCTGTGTGTTGGCCGGCTTTTAAATGGTCTGAAAATAACACAGTGTAATGTTGTGAGTCACAAGAGGAAGGTCTCGCTAAATGGATCAACTGACATACTGACATCATGATATCATGACATACTGACATAATGACATACTGACATCATGATAAACTGACATAATGACATACAGACATAATGACATCATGACATACTGACATCATGACATACTGACATCATGACATCATGACATACTGACATTATGACATCATGACATCATAACATCATGACATACTGACATAATGACATCATGACATACTGACATCATGACATACTGACATCATGACATGACATACTGACATCATGACATACTGACATCATGACATACTGACATCATGACATCATGACATACTGACATTATGACATCATGACATCATAACATCATGACATCCTGACATCATGACATACTGACATCATGACATGACATACTGACATCACGACATACTGACATCATGACATACTGCCATATTGACATGACATACTGACATCATGACATACTAACATCATGACATCATGACATCATGACATACTGACATAACATCATGACATACCGACATCATGACATCATGACATACTGACATAACATCATGACATACTGACATACTGACATCATGACATACTGATATAACATCATGACATACTGACATCATGACATCATGACACACTGACATCATGACATACTGACATTATGATATCATGACATACTGACATCATGACATCATAACATGCCGACATCATGACATCATGACATCATGACATACTGACATCATGACATACTGACATCATGACATGACATACTGACATCATGACATCATGACACACTGACATCATGACATACTGACATCTTGACATACTGACATCATGGAATACTGACATCATGACATACTGACATCATGGAATACTGACATCATGACATACTGACATCATGACATCATGACATACTGACATCATGACATACTGACATCATGACATCATAACATACTGACATTATGATATCATGACATACTGACATCATGACATCATGACATGCCGACATCATGACATCATGACATCATGACATCATGACATACTGACATCATAACATCATGACATCCTTACATCATGACATCATGACATACTGACATCATGACATACTGACATCATAACATCATGACATCCTGACATCCTGACATCATGACATCATGACATCATGAAATCATGACATACTGACATCATGACATACTGACATCATGACATGACATACTGACATCATAACATCATGACATCCTTACATCATGACATACTGACATCATGACATACTGACATCATAACATCATGACATACTGACATCATGACATCATGACGTCATGACATACTGACATCATGACGTCATGACATACTGACATCATAACATCATGACATCCTGACATCATGACATACTGACATCATAACATCATGACATCCTGACATCATGACATACTGACATCATAACATCATGACATAACATCATGACATACTGACATCATAACATCATGACATCCTGACATCATGACATACTGACATCATAACATCATGACATACTTACATCATGACATACTGACATCATAACATGTACATACTTACATCATGACATACTGACATCATAACATGTACATACTGACATCATGACATCATAACATACTGACATCATAACATGTACACACTGACACTATCTCTCAGTCATTGTCACTCAAACCTAACAGGGTGACATTAATGGAACATTTTGGCAGACGCTACTCACAGTGAGAGGTGTTTGGTACGATGAGAGAATATCTGTGTTTGGCAGCATTAGTGTTTCGACACAGTCGGAAAAATGAGACTTTCTGTAGGTCCCTTTTTCATGTCGAATGTCCTGTCAAGAGAGCTAGAGAGAGCGAGAACAGGGAGAGGATGAGAAACAGAACATGCATTCAATTTCAATGTAAGGGTATTATTGGCATGGGAAACATATATTTACATTGCAAGTGTGAATAGCAAGCAAGTGAAATAGACAATAAACAAAAGTGAAATAAACAATAAAAAATGTACAGTAATATTTACAGTTCCAAAATAATAAAGACATTTCAAAATTGGATTTGTTTTCGAATTCTTTGTGTAACTGTGTAATCTGAGGGAAATATGTCTCTCTAATATGGTCATGCATTGGGCAGGAGGTTAGGAAGTGCAGCTCAGTTTCCACCTCATTTTGTTGGCAGTGAGCACATAGCCTGTCATCACTTGAGAGCCATGTCTGCCTACGGCGGGCTTTCTCAATAGCAAGGCAATGCTCACTGAGTCTGTACATGGTCAAAGCTTTCCTTAAGTTTGGGTCAGTCACAGTGGTCAGGTATTCTGCCATTGTGTACTCTCTGTTTAGGGCCAAATACCATTCTAGTTTGCTCTGTTTTTTGGTAAATTCTTTCCAATGTGTTAAGTAATTATCTTTTTGTTTTCTCATGATTTGGTTGGGTCTAATTGTGTTGCTGTCCTGGGGCTCTGTAGGGTCTGTTTGTTTTCGTGAACAGAGCACCAGGACCAGCTTGCTTAGGGGACTCTTCTCCAGGTTCATCTCTCTGTAGGTGATGGCTTTGTTATGGAAGGTTTGTGAATCACTTCCTTTTAGGTGGTTGTAGAATTTAACGGCTCTTTTCTGGATTTTGATAATTAGTGGGTATCGGCCTAATTCTGCTCTGCATGCATTATTTGGTGTTCTACGTTGTACACGGAGGATATTTTTTGCAGAATTCTGCGTGCAGAGTCTCAATTTGGTGTTTGTCCCATTTTGTGAAGTCTTGGTTGGTGAGCGGACCCCAGACCTCACAACCATAGAGGGCAATGGGTTCAATAACTAATTCAAGTATTTTCAGCCAAATCCTAATTGGTATGTCGAATTTCATGTTCCTTTTGATGGCACAGAAGGCCCTTCTTGCCTTGTCTCTCAGATCGTTCACAGCTTTGTGTAAGTTATCTGTGGCGATGATGTTTAGGCCGAGGTATGTATCATTTTTTGTTTGCTCTAGGGCAACAGTGTCTAGATGGAATTTGTATTTGTGGTTCTGGCAACTGGACCTTTTTGGAACACCATAATTTTGTCTTACTGAGATTTACTGTCAGGGCCCAGGTCTGACAGAATCTGTGCAGAAGATCTAGTTGCTGTTGTAGGCCCTCCTTGGTTGGGGACAGAAGCACCAGGTAGTCTGCAAACAGTAAATATCTGACTTCAGGATCTAGTAGGGTGAGGCCGGGTGCTGCAAACTGTTCTAGTGCCCTCGCCAATTTGTTGATATATATGTTGAAGAGGGTGGGGCTTAGCTGCATCCCTGTCTCACCCCACGGCCATGTGGAAAGAAATGTGTGTTTTTTTTGCAAATGTTATAATATTGTATATTCCCCCCCCCCCCCCCCCCCCAACACCTCGCGAAAAGGAAGGTTTATATGGAAAAAAAGGAAGGTCTTGCTATTTTACCAGTCAAAGACAAAGCTTGAGGGTGAGCCAACACGCAAACACTTGTTAACTTTTTGGCATCGCGCCGTTCCATCGTCTTTACTGTCTTGTAGAACAGCGGAGTGGTAGGATAATAACAGTTGCTAAATACTGTTTCCCAAGTGGTAGTAAGATAGTTCATTTATAGTGTTCCCTTCACCCCTCTCTCTCTCTCTCCTGCCCCCACCCTCTCTCTCTCTCTCTCTCTTTCTCTCTCTCTCTGTCTCTCTCTCTCTCTTTCTCTCTCTCTCTCTCTCTCTCTCTCTCTCTCTCTCTCTCTGTCTCTCTGTCTCTCTCTCTCTCTTTCTCTCTCTCTTTCTCGCTCTCTTTCTCTCTCTCTCCCTCTCCTCTCTCTCTCTCTCTCTCTATGTCTCTCTCTCTCTCTCCTGCCCCCCTCTCTCTCTCTCTCTCCTGCCCCCCCTCTCTCTATCTCTCTCTCTCCTGCCCCCCCCCCCGCTCTCTCTCTCTCTCTCTCTCACAGCGAGCCTGTTTGCCTAGGCAATGGAAAGAAGGAAGGAGTAGAGGGAGAACGAGTTAGAGAGAGAGAGAGAGAGAGAGAGAGGAGAGAAAGAAGAGAAAGTGAAAAGAAGGGATTGGTTGGTTTTTAAAAAAAGTAAAGGAAATTCAAGTATATTGACCTCTGTTCTGGGTGAACAGATTTTCTTTTGCGCTACTCTGGGTTTATGGCACCCTTATCCTTACAGTGCTGAATACAACAGGTGTAGTAGACCTTACAGTGCTGAATACAACAGGTGTAGTCACCTTACAGTGCTGAATACAACAGGTGTAGTCACCTTACAGTGCTGAATACAACAGGTGTAGTCACCTTACAGTGCTGAATACAACAGGTGTAGTAGACCTTACAGTGCTGAATACAACAGGTGTAGTCACCTTACAGTGCTGAATACAACAGGTGTAGTCACCTTACAGTGCTGAATACAACAGGTGTAGTCACCTTACAGTGCTGAATACAACAGGTGTAGTCACCTTACAGTGCTGAATACAACAGGTGTAGTCACCTTACAGTGCTGAATACAACAGGTGTAGTCACCTTACAGTGCTGAATACAACAGGTGTAGTAGACCTTACAGTGAAATGCTGAATACAACAGGTGTAGTAGACCTTACAGTGAAATGCTGAATACAACAGGTGTAGTAGACCTTACAGTGAAATGCTGAATACAACAGGTGTAGTAGACCTTACAGTGAAATACTGAATACAACAGGTGTAGTAGACCTTACAGTGAAATGCTGAATACAACAGGTGTAGTAGACCTTACAGTGAAATGCTGAATACAACAGGTGTAGTAGACCTCACAGTGAAATGCTGAATACAACAGGTGTAGTAGACCTCACAGTGAAATGCTGAATACAACAGGTGTAGTAGACCTTACAGTGAAATGCTGAATACAACAGGTGTAGTAGACCTTACAGTGAAATGCTGAATACAACAGGTGTAGTAGACCTCACAGTGAAATGTTGAATACAACAGGTGTAGTAGACCTCACAGTGAAATGCTGAATACAACAGGTGTAGTAGACCTCACAGTGAAATGCTGAATACAACAGGTGTAGTAGACCTCACAGTGAAATGCTGAATACAACAGGTGTAGTAGACCTTACAGTGAAATGCTGAATACAACAGGTGTAGTAGACCTCACAGTGAAATGCTGAATACAACAGGTGTAGTAGACCTTACAGTGAAATGCTGAATACAACAGGTGTAGTAGACCTTACAGTGAAATGCTGAATACAACAGGTGTAGTAGACCTTACAGTGAAATACTGAATACAACAGGTGTAGTAGACCTTACAGTGAAATGCTGAATACAACAGGTGTAGTAGACCTCACAGTGAAATGCTGAATACAACAGGTGTAGTAGACCTTACAGTGAAATGCTGAATACAACAGGTGTAGTAGACCTTACAGTGAAATGTTGAATACAACAGGTGTAGTAGACCTTACAGTGAAATGCTGAATACAACAGGTGTAGTAGACCTCACAGTGAAATGCTGAATACAACAGGTGTAGTAGACCTTACAGTGAAATGCTGAATACAACAGGTGTAGTAGACCTCACAGTGAAATGCTGAATATAACAGGTGTAGTAGACCTTACAGTGAAATGCTGAATACAACAGGTGTAGTAGACCTTACAGTGAAATGCTGAATACAACAGGTGTAGTAGACCTCACTGTGAAATGCTGAATACAACAGGTGTAGTAGACCTTACAGTGAAATGCTGAATACAACAGGTGTAGTAGACATTACAGTGAAATGCTGAATACAACAGGTGTAGTAGACCTCACTGTGAAATGCTTTACTTACAAGCCCTTAAACCAACAATGCGTTCTGTTCAGGTTATATATATATCCTCTTAAGGTTTACAACTCCTTACCTCAGCGCGCGTGTGTGTGTGTGTGTGTCCTCAATCACATAATAGTCTCTCAGTGATACTCAAAAATGTTTCCCCCTTAGCCCTGTAATTAAATCAAATGAGTAAGACGAGAATATATATATAACAACCATCAACAACACCTCCCGGATTACCCATTTAGGAGATTGTCTTGTTCCTTCACAGCCGTTTCACGCTAACTGTTCGTTGTTATGCAACATTTTGTATTTCTTTCTCAGCTAAATTATTTGCATTTCGCCGTTTACTGAGTAGTGACTGTCTTACGTCATCTCCCTGGGTTGGGTTGAGCATACTGTGGTCCACTGGGGAAACGTCAATGCTCCTATTCATTATGGTAGAATACTTCAGAAGGAACTGGTCCGTTTTTATGATCTCCCCCGTTATCTTGGTAACTGTTCAGGGTTTTTATTATCTTTGTCTGTGTCGGGTTCCTCTTTGGTTAAAACGTTTCTCTCTTTTCGTATGATTTCAGAAACATTAATGGACACCAAGTGGGCCACAACTGAGCTAGCCTGGACCGCTCACCCTGAAACTGGGGTAAGTTGTCGGAGTGTGTGTGTGTTTGATTGCACATGTTTGTGCCTCTTTGTGTTTCACATCGAAAAGCACGAACCCCTCACCTTTGTGTGGACTCCTGACCTCCCTCTCACCCCCTCCCCCATCTCCTCGTTCAGACCTCCCTCTCACCCCTCCCCCATCTCCTCGTTCAGACCTCCCTCTCACCCCTCCCCCATCTCCTCGTTCAGACCTCCCTCTCACACCCCCATCTTCTCTGTTCAGACCTCCCTCTCACCCCCCTATCTCCTCGTTCAGACCTCCCTCCCACCCCCCACCCATCTCCTCGTTCAGACCTCCCTCTCACACCCCCATCTTCTCTGTTCAGACGTCCCTCTCACCCCCCACCCATCTCCTCGTTCAGACCTCCCTCTTACCCCTTCCCAAACTCCTCTGTCCAGACCTCCCTCTCACCCCCTCCCCCCATATCCTCTGTCCAGACCTCGCTCTCACCCCCTCCCCCATCTCCTCTGTCCAGACCTCGCTCTCACCCCCTCCCCCATCTCCTCTGTCCAGACCTCCCTCTCACCCCCTCCCCCCATATCCTCTGTCCAGACCTCCCTCTCACCCCCTCCCCCATCTCCTCTGTCCAGACCTTCCTCTCACCCCTCCCCCATCTTTTAGTCCAGACCTCCCTCTCACCCCCTCTTCCCCATCTCCTCTGTCCAGACCTTCCTCTCACCCCTCCCCCATCTTTTAGTCTAGACCTCCCTCTCACCCCCTCCCCCCATCTCCTCTGTCCAGACCTCTCTCTCACCCCTCCCCCATCTCCTCTGTCCAGACCTCCCTCTCACCCCTCCCCCATCTCCTCTGTCCAGACCTCCCTCTCACACCCCACCCATCTCCTCATTCAGACCTCCCTCTCACCCCCTCCCCCCATCTCCTCGTTCAGACCTCCCTCTTACCCTTCCCCCATCTCCTCGTTCAGACCTCCCTCTCACCCCCACCCATCTCCTCGTTCAGACCTCCCTCTCACCCCCTCCCCCATCTCCTCGTTCAGACCTCCCTCTTACCCTTCCCCCATCTCCTCGTTCAGACCTCCCTCTCACCCCCCACCCATCTCCTCGTTCAGACCTCCCTCTCCCCCCTCCCCCCATCTCCTTGTTCAGACCTCCCTCTTACCCCTTCCCCATCTCCTCGTTCAGACCTTCCTCTCACCCCTTCCACCATCTCCTCTGTCCAGACCTCCCTCTCACCCCCTCCCCCCATCTCCTCTGTCCAGACCTCCCTCTCACCCCCTCCCCCCATCTCCTCTGTCCAGACCTCGCTCTCACCCCTCCCCCCATCTCCTCTGTCCAGACCTCCCTCTCACCCCTCCCCCATCTTTTAGTCTAGACCTCCCTCTCACCCCCTCCCCCCATCTCCTCTGTCCATACCTCCCTCTCACCCCTCTCCCATCTCCTCTGTCCAGACCTTGCTCTCACCCCCTCCCCCCATCTCCTCTGTCCAGACCTCCCTCTCCCCTGCTCCCCCCCCACCTCTTCGTAAAACCCCCCACCAGTCCGAGGCAGGATGGTAGAAACATCCTCCTCCTCTCCACCTACCTGTCTAATAACAGAGGGTTGGATGATTGTGTTGTTGATATGTTCTCCTCCTCTCCTCCAGACAGACGGTGGTTGTCTCATTCTTCTTCTCTCTCTTTTTGTCTTCTTTTTGCCCCCTGCCGTCTCGCTCGGCAGGACTCCCTTTTCTTTTGTATTTTTATTTATTTACGACGCACGCCCACATTTATTTATCGCAGTGCAATTGTGGCAGATGGTTATTATTTCGGATGGTAATGTGCAGCAGTGGAATGCATTTATTTCTGAGACAGAGATGAGAGAGAGGAGAGAGAGAGAGAGAGAGAGAGAGAGAGAGAGAGAGAGAGAGAGAGAGAGAGAGAGAGAGAGAGAGAGAGAGAGAGACAGAGAGAGAGGGAGAGAGAGAGAGAGAGAGAGAGAGAGAGAGAGAGAGAGAGAGAGAGAGAGAGAGAGAGAGAGAGAGAGAGAGAGAGAGAGAGAGAGAGAGAGAGAGAGGGAGAGAGAGAGAGAGAGAGAGAGAGAGAGAGAGAGAGGGAGGGAGAGGGGGAGAGGAAGAGAGGGAGAGAGGGAAAGAGAGAGAGAGGGAGAGAGAATAACGGAGAGATGGAGAGAAGGAGAAAGGGAGGGAAGCAACGAGTCCGGATCTGAGTCATTGTCTGTCTTTCTCTCCCTGTGCATGGAGGCCCCCTCTTCTTGTCTTCTACATTTGTCTGTAGCGGAGCTGTCTGTGTGTGCGTCTGTGTGTGCGTGCGTGGAGGGAGGGAGACTAACACAGACTGAGCAGCATCTTCTCTCCACATGATATAACAGGCTTAGAGGGTCTAGAGGCAGTCACACCAGTAGGGCACAACGTGGTGGTGGTTTGACCTGACAGAGACACACCAGTAGGACACAACGTGGTGGTGGTTTGACCTGACAGAGATACACCAGTAGGACACAACGTGGTGCTTTGAGGACAGAGACACACCAGTAGGACACAACGTGATGGTTTGACCTGACAGAGACACACCAGTAGGACTCAACGTGGTGCTTTGACCTGACAGAGACACACCAGTAGGACACAACGTGGTGGTTAGACCTGACAGAGACACACCAGTAGGACACAACGTGGTGGTTTGACCTGACAGAGACACACCAGTAGGACACAACGTGAATGTTTGACCTGACAGAGACACACCAGTAGGACACAACGTGGTGCTTTGAGGACAGAGACACACCAATAGGACACAACGTGATGGTTTGACCTGACAGAGACACACTAGTAGGACACAACGTGGTGCTTTGAGGACAGAGACACACCAGTAGGACACAACGTGATGATTTGACATGACAGAGACACACCAGTAGGACACAACGTGGTGCTTTGACCTGACAGAGACACACCAGTAGGACACAACGTGGTGGTGGTTTAACCTGACAGAGACACACTAGTAGGACACAACGTGGTGCTTTGAGGACAGAGACACACCAATAGGACACAACGTGATGGTTTGACCTGACAGAGACACACTAGTAGGACTCAACGTGGTGGTTTGACCTGACAGAGACACACCAGTAGGACACAACGTGGTGCTTTGAGGACAGAGACACACCAGTATGACACAACGTGGTGCTTTGACCTGACAGAGACACACCAGTAGGACACAACGTGGTGGTGGTTTGACCTGACAGACACACCAGTAGGACACAACGTGGTGCTTTGAGGACAGAGACACACCAGTAGGACTCAACGTGGTGGTTTGACCTGACAGAGACACACCAGTAGGACACAACGTGGTGCTTTGACATGACAGAGACACACCAGTAGGACACAACGTGATGGTTTGACCTGACAGACACACACCAGTAGGACACAACGTGGTGCTTTGACATGACAGAGACACACCAGTAGGACTCAACGTGGTGCTTTGACCTGACAGAGACACACCAGTAGGACACAACGTGGTGCTTTGAGGACAGAGACACACCAGTAGGACACAACGTGGTGGTTTGACCTGACAGACACACACCAGTAGGACACAACGTGGTGCTTTGAGGACAGAGACACACCAATAGGACACAACGTGATGGTTTGACCTGACAGAGACACACCAGTAGGACTCAACGTGGTGCTTTGACCTGACAGAGACACACCAGTAGGACACAACGTGGTGGTGGTTTGACCTGACAGAGACACACCAGTAGGACACACCGTGGTGCTTTGAGGACAGAGACACACCAGTAGGACACAACGTGGTGGTTTGACCTGACAGAGACACACCAGTAGGGCACAACGTGGTGGTGCATTGACCTGACACAAATCCAAGTTGACCTTTGTTTGCGTGTGCATGTGTGTGCTGCAGTGTGAAGTGACCATTGTGTGTGTGCATGCTTGTGTGTGTTGTGTGTGTGCAAGTGTGTGTGTGTTGTGTGTGTGCATGTGTGTGTACATGTGTGTGTGTGTTGTGTGCCGTTTTTCCCCAAACAGATGGAGGGGGAATTCCAAGCTCTAGAGGGGTTAATGGCTTTTACTGGGCTCAGTATGTCTCCAGGGAGATTCCCAGACACAGATAACATGGTGTAGCTAGCGACCAGGATGCCTAGCCTGTAGCCTATAGCATGTAGCCCTTATTTAGCTCATAGTCTTTAGAATGTAGTCTATAGCATGTAGCCTTAATGTAGCTTGTAGCCTTTAGCATGTAGCCTTTATGTAGCTTGTAACCTTTAGCATGTAGCCTGTTGTATTCACTCGAGCTCACATATCTAATGACTTTTGTTAGCATGGTTCTGTTAGCAAACTTTGAGCCTACAGACTAGTAAATGCTAGGCACATCATGCTAACTTTTCTAAAAACCTAAGCTTTGAGGATACTAGTGTGCCAACCAGAATGGGGCGGCAGGGTAGCCTAGTGGTTAGAGTGTTGGACTAGTAACCAGAAGGTTGCAAGTTCAATCTCCCCCGAGCTGACAAGGTACAAATCTGTTGTTCTGCCCATGAACAGGCAGTTAACTCACTGTTCCTAGGCCGTCATTAAAAAAACCTACCTGCCTTGGTTGGTATGCAGGTCTGGAGCTAGGTTTAGGTCTTAAGTCAAACCCTCACATACTTTGTCCCTGCAGCACCAATGTCCCAGTGAATCTGAAAGTAACATCTCTTTCAGCCTTTGACTTTTTTCTAGTGTGGACACTATATCACTAAGTCCTACTGAATATGTATTGTACAGTATAGCATTATAACTATACATATGAGTATTTTTATCTAACCTTTATTTAACTAGGCAAGTCAGTTAAGAACACATTCTTATTTACAATGACGGCCTCCCCCCCCGACCAAACCCGGACGATGCTGGGCCAACTATGCGCTGCCCAATGGGACTCACAATCACGGCCGGTTGTGATACCAGCTTGGATTCAAACCAGTGTATATGTAGTGATGCCTTCATGCACTAAGATTCAGTGCCTTAGACCACTGCGCCACTCGGAAGCCCCATGTTGAGTTGGCCTATCGTTTGTACATGGCTGTGCACATTTTATTTCTTAGTTTAGAAACAAAGGAAATGAATATTGAAACGTATGTTGTCATTCCTTGTCAAGTTACCACAGAGTTGACTTGTAAAAGCCATAACTACATTATTATTATTATTAAATTTAGTCCAAAATCGATGCCGAAGAACTTGACCCTGTTTCACACAGCAACTCGCTCTCACAGTCTCACGTCAGAGTTAGACGTTCATCCATGTTTCTCAAACGTCACATTTCGAGAGATTTTGAAGACCTCCAATTTCAAAGGTTTAAGTTTAGGCATTTTTCTCCAAATTATTTCAGTTTAGATTTAGTATAGGCATTAACTCCAAATTATTTCAGTTTAGATTTAGTTTAGGCATTAACTCCAAATTATTTCAGTTTAGATTTAGTATAGGCATTAACTCCAAATTATTTCAGTTTAGATTTAGTTTAGGCATTAACTCCAAATTATTTAAGTTTAGATTTAGTTTAGGCATTAACTCCAAATTTTTTAAGTTTAGGTTTTAGTTTAGGTATTGACTCTGAAATCTTAAGGTTAGGTTTACGTTTAGGTATTGACTCCAAATGATTTAAGTTTAGGTGTTAGTTTAGGCATTAACTCCAAATTATTTAAGTTTAGGTTTCAGTTTAGGTATTGACTCTGAAATCTTAAGGTTAGGCATTAAATCTGAATGGTTAAGGTTAAGTTTAAGGTTTGGACTTTCTATTGCTGGATTCGATCTTGCAAGCCTATGGAATGAGATGCATATCCCATCCCACAACGGCCTAGCAAAATCTAAACCTACTTGATAGTAACAGCGCTCACTGTTGCCCCTAGTGGCCGGCTTCCACGTCATCTCCCGACGTCCCTGAGACATGGATGGACGTCAAATACTGACTTGTAATCACAGGTGACCTGGCTGTTCACACGCCCTACCTAATTCATTCAAGTTTGGTAAGCAAGGATGGCAAGAAGTGTCTGTATTTGTGCTGCACGTGTGGTCTCATGGGGTTGACCTCCACACACACACAATCTCTCTTTTGTACACTCGGGTGATTTATTACACTGAACTAAATACCCATTGACACTTTATGCTTTCTCTCGTCCCATTGACCTGGCTGGTGATTATCGATTCCCCCCGCCGGTTCCCTCAGATAGCCTGAGTATTAAAGCCTTCTCTGTGGTTTATCCTCAACTAAGCCCCCCCCCCCCCCCCCTCTCCCTAGGTCTCCAGGGTCCTGCTGGATTAATAGCCTGTCTTCACCACATCCATATTAGGCCTCTAATTACGAGTCCTCAGCCTCAGAGAGAAAACTTTTTGGGAAAAAAAAACCCAAATCGGTGTTATTTTCTCACTTTCTCTGTATCTCGGTGGTAAACTCGATTGACCCAGAACAGGGTGGTGAATTGAAGACCGAGGTCAAACATGGCATGCAATCCAATGACATGCGTTTACTGCTGTTGTGTCCATTTTTTTTGGGACTCAGGATGGGGTTGTTTCGGAGTTGTTGGCACGTTGTCTAGTTGGAGGCCTAGTGTATCGGTTAACATTCTTTGCAGTTTTCCCATTGGGCCCCCACTTTTTTTTTTAACCTTTATTTAACCAGGCAAGTCAGTTAAGAACAAATTCTTATTTTCAATGACGGCCTGGGAACAGTGGGGTTAACTGCCTTGTTCAGGGGGCAGAACGACAGATTTGTACCCTTGTCAGCTCGGGGGTTTAAACTCGCAACCTTCCGGTTACTAGTCCAACGCTCTAACCACTAGGCTACCCTGCCGCCCCCCTTGAAAGGGTTGTTTTGCTTCGATTGGCATAATGGTCATAAACATCCTCAGTCGAGTGTAGCCATGTATTGAGAAACACATTAAAGTTAAAGTAGTTAAAAATAGACCACGTCTGTTATGTCTGTTCTGTAAATAACACTTTTAGCATTTGCCTATTTGCAACCCCAGTCTCATTTACTCAGTAATCAGAGCTTTTGCCTCGGTAATTCATGTCTTTGGGCTGTGAGATAAATAATTAAGAAGGAAAAGAGAAAGATGATGGTAACCTTTTTTGCCGGCTGTAGAGGTAGATGCGATCATTGAAACGTAATTAAAACGTCATTGAAACATAATTAAAACGTCATTGAAACGTCATTAAAACGTCATTGAAACGTAATTAAAACGTCATTGAAACATAATTAAAACGTCATTGAAACATAATTAAAACGTCATTGAAACGTCATTAAAACGTCATTGAAACGTCATTGAAACATAATTAAAACGTCATTGAAACATAATTAAAACGTCATTGAAACGTCATTAAAACGTAATTGAAACGTCATTGAAACATAATTAAAACGTCATTGAAACGTCATTAAAACGTCATTGAAACGTCATTAAAACGTCATTGAAACATAATTAAAAATGAATTGAAACGTCATTAAAACGTAATTGAAACGTCATTGAAACATCATTAAAACGTCATTGAAACGTCATTAAAACGTCATTGAAATATAATTAAAAATGAATTGAAACGTCATTAAAACGTAATTGAAACGTCATTGAAACATCATTAAAACGTCATTGAAACGTCATTAAAACGTCATTGAAACGTCATTGAAACATAATTAAAACGTCATTGAAACGTGATTAAAACGTCATTGAAACGTGATTAAAACGTCATTGAAACGTAATTAAAAATGAATTGAAACGTCATTAAAACGTAATTGAAACGTAATTGAAACGTCATTACTTGTGAGGTGGTGACTACTCGGGAACCCGGAGAATGAGGTATACAACAGGGCTGTTCGGTTTTTTTGGGAAGCGCCGGGCTGACACTCCATCATAATTGTGATGAATTCGCTGTCCCTTTTGTTTTCCTGACTCATCGCTGCGTCACCAGAGATGAAAGGCCGTGGCACGGCTGGAAACAGCACTCCACCTAAATACGCAGACCGGAACGTAGTTGAAAATAAAATGCGCCTTATCGTTTCTTTCATCTGTCTGTTTCTAATGGTACCAATTCACCTCATTTCTCTCTTCTAGTTGTGTTATTGGACTCTGAGACCAGAACAGACCGCTGTAAAATATATTGTGTTATTGGACTCTGAGACCAGAACAGACCTGTCTGTCTGTCTGTCTGTCTGTCTGTCTGTCTGTCTGTCTGTCTGTCTGTCTGTCTGTCTGTGTGTGTGTGTGAGAGAGTGTATGAGTGTGTGTGAGAGAGTGGGAGATTGTGTGAGTGTGTGTGTGAGAGAGTGTGTGTGAGAGAGAGTGTATGAGTGTGTGTGAGAGAGTGGGAGATTGTGTGAGTGTGTGTGTGAGAGAGTGTGTGTGAGAGAGAGTGTGTGTGCGTGTGTGAATGAGAGTGTTCTGCCAATGTGTTTATGAATGCATACAGTATAGGACATTTGACCTTTGTTTGACCATAACACTAATATCTATCTTTTTCCCTCCCTCCCTCCCTCCCTCCCTCCCTCCCTCCCTCCCTCCCTCCCTCCCTCCCTCCCTCCCTCCCTCCCTCCCTCCCCCTTTCTCCACCCACAGTGGGAGGAGGTGAGTGGCTACGATGACGCCATGAACCCCATCCGGACGTACCAGGTGTGCAACGTGCGCGAGGCCAACCAGAACAACTGGCTACGCAGTGACTTCATCCCACGCAAAGACGTCCTCAGAGTCTACGTGGAGATGAAGTTCACTGTGCGCGACTGCAACAGCATCCCCAACATCCCCGGCTCCTGCAAGGAGACCTTTAACCTCTTCTACTACGAGTCCGACTCAGACTCGGCCACGGAGACGAGTCCATTCTGGATGGAAAATCCCTATGTGAAGGTGGACACCATCGCGCCCGATGAGAGTTTCTCCATGTTGGAGTCGGGAAGGGTGAACACGAAAGTACGGAGCTTCGGACCTCTTTCCAAGACTGGGTTTTACCTGGCATTCCAAGATCTGGGGGCTTGTATGTCGTTGATTTCTGTCCGGGTCTTCTATAAGAAGTGTTCGACCACCATCGCGAACTTCGCCGTGTTCCCCGAGACGGCCACGGGGGCAGAGGCCACGTCGTTGGTCATCGCGCCCGGAACATGCGTTCCCAACGCACTTGAGGTGTCCGTGCCTCTCAAGCTGTACTGCAATGGGGATGGCGAATGGATGGTTCCCGTGGGATCGTGCACCTGCGCGTCCGGGTTCGAGCCCGCCATGAAGGACACCCAGTGTCAGGGTGAGTGTGACATCAAGGACACTCAATGTCAGGGTGAGTTTTATTTTTTGGGGTGGCCATTTTTTGGGGTAATCACCCAATGCTTTGTGTGTCCCCTTGGGCATCAGCCATTTTGTTTCAAAATGTTGAATAAATTCAGCCTTACTGATTTTGAAACAAAGAAACCAACAATGCATAAAAAAAACACTGATCATATAGTCAGTGGCACTCTCTCAATTGAGCATCTACCTCCCCTGACTTCGATTGTACCCAGGAGTAGATTCATAAATAAACGTGTTGTCAGTAACCTATAGGACACCTGAGCAAAGCTGGACAGATCTAGGAGAGTGAGGTCTGATAGAGAACAGAACAGGTTCACATAGGTTCACACCAAGATTAATTAAAACAGCAGGCCCGCGGCTCAGATGGAGTGCAGGGGACAGAGAGTGGAGGGGAGGAGGGAGGGAGGGGAAAAGAGGTGGGGGGTAGTGGAACGTTAGACTGGGGGTAGTGGAACGTTAGACTGGGGGTAGTGGAACGTTAGACTGGGGGTAGTGGAACATTAGACTGGGGGTAGTGGAACGTTAGACTGGGGTAGTGGAACGTTAGACTGGGGGTAGTGGAACATTAGACTGGGGGTAGTGGAACGTTAGACTGGGGGTAGTGGAATGTTAGACTGGGGGTAGTGGAACATTAGACTGGGGGTAGTGGAACGTTAGACTGGGGGTAGTGGAACGTTAGACTGAGGGGTAGTGGAACGTTAGACTGGGGGTAGTGGAACGTTAGACTGGGGGGGTAGTGGATTGTTAGACT
Organism: Oncorhynchus mykiss; assembly: GCF_057628025.1. Lineage (NCBI taxonomy): Eukaryota > Metazoa > Chordata > Actinopteri > Salmoniformes > Salmonidae > Oncorhynchus > Oncorhynchus mykiss. Next base: position 6,024,785 of record NC_143022.1, read on the forward strand.
GGGGGTAGTGGAATGTTAGACTGGGGGGTAGTGGAACGTTAGACTGGGGGGTAGTGGAACGTTAGACTGGGGGGTAGTGGAATGTTAGACTGGGGGGTGGTGGAACGTTAGACTGGGGGTAGTGGAACGTTAGACTGGGGGGTAGTGGAACGTTAGACTGGGGGGTAGTGGAACGTTAGACTGGGGGGGTCATGTGTCAAATGGAGAACAGGGGAGATGAGAGGCAGGCCGATGTCAGAGTTATCGATTTGCACGGCTGATTGTGATGAGGGGTGTGTGTGTGTGTGTGTGTGTGTGTGTGTACGCGCATGCGTGTGTCAGGCCTTTACATCACGACACCCTGCAGACAGAGAAGGAGATTCAGGAGAGAGATAAACAGAAAGGAAGAGCGTGTAGCTTAGGAATGATCTGGAAGTTTAAGAAGAAAATACATTGAGAGAAACAGGAGTGTTCTTCATGTCGCCAGCTCCCTACAGTGCATGGCATTGAATGTGTGCCCACCTTTTAAAGGGTGTGCGAGTGGGCACAGTAAATCTATTGGCCGGTGCGTGGTTAAAAACTCATTTGTTTGCCTCTGGCAGCTCAAGGGCAAATCCCTGGCGACTGGGCCTGATAAAATGCTCTCTAATCATGTTCACTGGAAACCACAGTGGATAAATCTCCCTGTTGTCTCTCTCTTTTTCCCTATTTACTATTTATCTGTCTCTCTCTCTCTTTCTGTCTCTCTCTCTCGCTCTCTCTGTATCTCTCTCTGTCCCTCTCTCTTTCTGTCTCTCTCTCTCTCTCTTTCCCTCTCTCTCTCTTTCTGTCTCTCTCTCTTTCTGTCTCTCTCTCTTTCTGTCTCTCTTTCTCCCTCTCTCCCTGTCTGACTTTCTCTGTTTGTCAACCTGTACATCTCTTCCTCTCACTCTTTCTATCTCTTTCTCTGTGTCTTTCTCTCTTTCTCCCTCTCTCTCTCTGACTGTCTGTGTATGTCTACCTGTACATCTCCCACTCTCTCTCCCTCCCTCACTCTCTCTCTCTCTGACTTTCTGTGTATGTCTACCTGCACATCTCTCTCTCCTTGTCCTCTCGCTCTTGTATTATTGTTGTATTCCCACTTTCTCTCCTAGTCTAAAGGTCATTGAGCCCTATGCTCAGCATGAGAGGGTAAGAGACAGAGACGAAGATAGTACGGGAGAGAGAGAGGAGGCAAAAAGAGAGGGAGAGAGAGTGAGTGAGAGAGGGAGAGGGCGAGAGAAAAAGAGAGAGACAGACAGGTAGAGAGAGAGAGAGAGGAAGAGAGAGAGAGAGCAAGAGAGACAAAGAGAGATGGAATGAGAGCGAGAGAAAAAGAGATAGACAGAGAGAGCGAGCGAGACGAAGAGAGAGAGAAAGAGAGAGGGAGGGAGAGCGAGAGAGAGAGACAGAGAGAGAGAGAGAGAGAGAGAGAGAGCGAGAGGGAGGGAGAGAGAGAGAGAGAGGGGGAGGGAGAGAGAGAGAGAGAAAGAGAGAGAGAGAGAGAGAGCAAGAGAGACAAAGAGAGATGGAATGAGAGCGAGAGAAAAAGAGATAGACAGAGAGAGAGAAAAGGTCAACCAGTGAAGAACAAACATCTTTGTAAATACAACCCATATTTTTGCATATTTATTTTCTCTTTTCTACTTTAACCATTTGCACATCGCTACAACAAAGCATATATATATATATATATATATAATATGACATTTCTAATCTCTTTATTATTTTGGGACTTCTTTGAGTGCAATGTTTACTGTTCATTTTTATTGTTTATATTATCTACTTCACTTTCTTTGGCAATGTAAACATATGTTTCCCATGCCAATAAAGCTCATTGAATTGAATTGAGAGAGAGAGAGAGAGAGAGAGAGAGAGAGAGAGAGAGAGAGAGATCTGCAAAAAACAATCTTGCAGGACGAGCATCTTATCTGACTCCCCCCCCACACCCTCTTAGCTAGGTTAGTGCCCTTCAAACACGATAATTCATAATGAACATGAAAAACAACCAACACACATAGCACAACTAGCATGCTGCTAGCACGTTCATATCTTGACTGGTGGTGTTAAAGGGGGGAAAAAAAGTGCTGTCGCTTCCTGTTACTCTGGTAGCCATTGCTTTGGGTGATTAATGATTGAAAAACAAACACACTCAGTGATAATGAACAGGGCTCAGCAGGCTAATAATGCAGCTTATGCACCAATGCTATCATTGACCTCATTTCCACCAGTTTCCAAATGATACTTTCAACAGGAAGCAAACGTAACGAGTAGCAACACGGAAGATGTTGAACCAAAGCAACCTTGACACTGACGAGTGAGCTGGCGGATCATGGCTAATCAACATTTTGCTCTCTCACCTTCCTCTCCCTCTTTTTTTTTCATTAACGCACCAAGATGGCTCCATTCATCTTTTAATTAACAGGACAGTTTAGTGAGATATAGAAAGATAGAGCCGCCTGTTGCCTGCGCCTTGCTTTCCTGTGCTGCGTGCTGCCTCCTGACTCATCACCTTTCCTGTGCTGCCTCCTGACTCATCACCTTTCCTGTGTTGGGTGCTGCCTCCTAACTCATCACCTTTCCTGTGCTGCCTGCCTCCTGACTCATCACCTTTCCTGTGCTGCCTGCTAACTCATCACCTTTCCTGTGCTGGGTGCTGCCTCCTAACTCATCACCTTTCCTGTGCTGCCTGCCTCCTAACTCATCACCTTTCCTGTGCTGCCTCCTAACTCATCACCTTTCCTGTGCTGCCTGCCTCCTAACTCATCACCTTTCCTGTGCTGCTTCCTAACTCATCATTTTTCCTGTGCTGCGTGCTGCCTCCTAACTCATCACCTTTCCTGTGCTGCCTCCTAACTCATCACCTTTCCTGTGCCGCCTCCTAACTCATCACCTTTCCTGTGCTGCCTCCTAACTCATCACCTTTCCTGTGCTGCCTGCCTCCTAACTCATCACCTTTCCTGTGCTGCGTGCTGCCTCCTAACTCATCACCTTTCCTGTGCCGCCTCCTAACTGATCACCTTTCCTGTGCTGCCTGCCTCCTAACTCATCACCTTTCCTGTGCTGCTTCCTAACTCATCATCTTTCCTGTGCTGCGTGCTGTCTCCTAACTCATCACCTTTCCTGTGCCGCCTCCTAACTCATCATCTTTCCTGTGCTGCGTGCTGCCTCCTGACTCATCATCAGAGTTATAAACTTGGATAGGGAGTCTACAAAGGGCACCGATTGACAATGTGATGACACTTTCCATCAGAGAAACGATGTGCCTCCGGGTAGCATTGAGAACACATTACATCTATACCAGAGGAGGCTGGTGGCAGGAGCTATAGGAGGACGGGCTCATTGTAATGACTGGAATTAAATAAGTGGAACGGTTTCATTCACTCCATTCTAGCCGTTACAATGAGCCCGTCCTCCTATAGCTCCTCCCACCAGCCTCCACTGATCTATTATCCATTAGTGGTGCAGTAAACTGGATGAATTAGAAAAGGCCGACTATTGGCATGTTACTGGGAAGTAAAGGTTGTTCCCAAGTGGCAAGGAAGTGTGTGTGTGTGTCGGTGTGTGTGTGTGTCAGTGTGTGTGTGTCAGTGTGTGTGTGTGTGTGTGTGTGTGTGTGTGTGTTTGTCAGTGTGTGTGTGTGTTTGTGTGTGTGTTTGTCAGTGTGTGTGTGTGTGTGTGTGTGTGTATTTGTGTTTGTCAGTGTGTGTGTGTGTGTGTGTGTGTGTGTGTGTGTGTGTGTGTGTGTTTGTCAGTGTGTGTGTGTGTGTCAGTGTGTGTGTGTGTCAGTGTGTGTGTGTGTTTGTCAGTGTGTGTGTGTGTGTGTGTGTGTGTGTGTGTTTCTGTGTGTGTGTCGGTGTCGGTGTGTGAGTGCATTAAGGAGTTCAGAGGAAGCTTCACGCAAGCTTGTGTGTTTTCCTCTGAGCGGTGTGCTAGTAATTTGGGATGACAGCGTGTGCATGCTGGTTAAAACCGCCGTCTTTCTACACCGTTGGCGGTGCTCTCCAGGGGGAAAACTAACACAAAACCAGCACCAGTGAGAGCTGTCCGTTATGAGGGAAGCTGTAGTTTACCACAAAGGCTCAGAGAGAGTGCCATGATAACACACGGACATACTGTTCACACACACACACACACACACACACACACACACACACAACAAAAACATCAACATTCAACGACATTCAGTAAAAAGCTAAAGATTGAAAAGTGTTTTCATTGAGCTGTGTTAACCCAGTCCACTTTATCTGTGTACTTTCACTGGCTATTGGACTCACTCTGTTTTCTCTCTCTCTCTCTCTCTCTCTCTCTCTCTCTCTCTCTCTCTCTCTCTCTCTCTCTCTCTCTCTGGTCTCTCTCTGTTCAATCTCTCTCTCTCTCTCTCTCTCTCTCTCTCTGTCTCTCTCTGTTCAATCTCTCTCTCTCTCTCTCTCTCTCTCTCTCTCTCTCTCTCTCTCTCTCTCTCTCTCTCTCTCTCTCTCTCTCTCTCTGTCTCTCTCTGTTCAATCTCTCTCTCTCTCTCTCTCTCTCTCTCTCTCTGTCTCTCTCTGTTCAATCTCTCTCTCTCTCTCTCTCTCTCTCTCTCTCTCTCTCTCTCTCTCTCTCTCTCTCTCTCTCTCTCTCTCTCTCTCTCTCTCTCTCTCTCTCTCTCTCTCTCTCTCTCTCTCTCTGTCTCTCTCTGTCTCTCTCTCTCTCTCTCAGCTTGCAGCCCGGGCACGTTCAAATCCAAGCAGGGCGAGGGTTTCTGCACACCCTGCCCACCCAACAGCCGTACCAGCTCTGGGCGCAGCCAACGTATGCTCCTGTAGAAACGGCTTCTACCGCTCAGACACAGACTCACCAGACAACGCCTGCACCAGTAAGTGGCATGCCAGCATATACCCATAGACTTACAGTCGTTGCACCAGTTAGCAGGATGCTAGCATATACCCATAGACTTACAGTCGTTGCACCAGTTAGCAGGATGCTAGCATATACTCATAGACTTACAGTCGTTGCACCAGTTAGCAGGATGCTAGCATATACCCATAGACTTACAGTCGTTGCACCAGTTAGCAGGATGCTAGCATATACCCATAGATTTACAGTCGTTGCACCAGTTAGCAGGATGCTAGCATATACCCATAGGCTTACAGTCGTTGCACCAGAAAGCATGATGCTAGCATATACCCATAGACTTACAGTCGTTGCACCAGTTAGCAGGATGCTAGCATATACCCATAGATTTACAGTCGTTGCACCAGTTAGCAGGATGCTAGCATATACCCATAGACTTACAGTCATTGCACCAGTTAGCAGGATGCTAGCATATACCCATAGACTTACAGTCGTTGCACCAGTTAGCAGGATGCTAGCATATACCCATAGACTTACAGTCGTTGCACTAGTTAGCAGGATGCTAGTATATACCCATAGACTTACAGTCGTTGCACCAGTTAGCAGGATGCTAGCATATACCCATAGATTTACAGTCGTTGCACCAGTTAGCAGGATGCTAGCATATACCCATAGACTTACAGTCGTTGCACCAGTTAGCAGGATGCTAGCATATACCCATAGACTTACAGTCGTTGCACCAGTTAGCAGGATGCTAGCATATACCCATAGGCTTACAGTCGTTGCACCAGAAAGCATGATGCTAGCATATACCCATAGATTTACAGTCGTTGCACCAGTTAGCAGGATGCTAGCATATACCCATAGACTTACAGTCATTGCACCAGTTAGCAGGATGCTAGCATATACCCATAGACTTGCAGTCATTGCAACAGTTAGCATGATGCTAGCATATACCCATAGACTTACAGTCATTGCACCAGAAAGCGGGCCATTTTGCAACTCGTGTGCATAAATACATTTTTCCAAACAAAACAACCAACAAGAGAATTTGCTGCTCAAGGGCCTATACAGGGTACAGGAGTCAGGTTGTGGGTAACACTGAAGAAACGAGTCGTTTCTCTCTGAACGATGGCCTCCCCACAGCACCTGTATCGCTCCTCTCTGAAGGTTCTGACAACATTCCCACATTGCTACATGTACAACAACAGTCCTAACAACCTTTAGCCTGACGTTATCGCTGCCTATACGTCCGTACAACCGCTACCTCGCTCTGGCAGAGTGGAGGAACTTATCTAGTGGATGTGTCTTAGTTAAGTACATGGAGACCATGCACACACACACACACACACACACACACACACACACACACACACACACACACACACACACACACACACAGACACTAATCCTTTCACTGGTGGTGATTCTCTCCCAAAGTGCTGCCAGAGATATGGCTCCCTAGCTGTTCGTACCCCAAAGTGCTGCCAATAATTGGATAAGAATTGCTTCTCTGCTGCCAATAGTCTCTCTCATCCCCCTTAGCTGTTTCCACACAGCACAAATATGCGTGCACGTGCACAAGCTGGCATGCACGTGCACGCACACAAACACCCTCTCACACTCTCTCCTCCTCGCAGAAAGAACTGTAAAGTCCGTTTATTTTGAGCTTTTTTCCAAGCAGAGAGAAGAGGACTCACCTCCTCTAGCACCCCTAGCATCAAAGTCCTAATGAAATAGAATATATTACATTCTAATCCTTGTTATATTTGATGTCCTGGTGGAAATGTTCAACATGGATGCTTTGGCAATAATTTTGTCTTGACAATAGTACAAAGTACTTGACAAAGTATTTTTAAATTTAAAAAAAATATATATTTTTTTGTCTTTTGTTCCTCCCACAGCCGTTCCCTCGGCCCCGCGCAACGTCATCTCCAACGTCAACGAGACCTACCTGGTCCTGGAGTGGAGCGAGCCTCGTGACTCGGGCGGTCGCGACGACATCTTCTACAACGTCATCTGCAAGAAGTGCCTGCCCGAGCGCGGCATGTGCTCGCGCTGCGACGACAATGTTGACATCTCGCCGCGCCACCTGGGCCTGACGCAGCGGCGCGTGGCGGTCCGAAACCTGCAGGCCCACACCCAGTACAGCTTCGAGATCCAGGCCGTCAACGGCGTGTCGAATAAGAACCCGTACACGCCGCAGTTCTCCGCCGTCAACATCACCACCAACCAAGCCGGTAGGTAGAAGCCTGTTGTATTGAATCGAATATACCTTTTATTGTTGTATTGTGAAACAAACCAAAAGATGCACAGAAAGAGGACAAGGTCAGCCACAGAGAAACAACCCCAAGGATGAATTAGCGGTGGAAAGTGCCTTTCTCAAGGCCACAACGGCACTGTGCTACAATCAGTGCTGCACTTTTACGATAGAATTGGTTAAGATGGTGGTTGCGTCAAATCAAATCAAATCAAATTTCAGACGTGGAAACACAATGGTGCTTCACAGGATAAAAACGAAGAAAAAAAACCTAGGAAAATAAAAGCTGGAATATTTAGTACACAACAAACAAGATAAAAGGAAATAGTAGTATAAGTATTTTTCAGCAGCAATGCAGGTAAAAGTAGATGTTTGTTATGATAGCTACAGTCCCTCTGTATGTACAGTGCCTGGCAAATGTTTTCACTCCCCTTGGCGTTTTTCCTATTTTGTTTCATTACAACCTGTAATTTAAAATGATTTTTATTTAGATTTCATGTAATGGACATACACAAAATAGTCCAAATTGGTGAAGTGAAATGAAAAAAATAACTTAGAATAAATAAAAACCTGAAAAGTGGTGTATTCACCCCCTTTGCTATGAATATAAGATAAAATAAAAGATAAAATAAGATCTGGTGCCACCAATTACCTTCAGAAGTCACATAATTAGTTAAATAAAGTCCTCCTGTGTGCACATGATCTGTCACATGATCTCAGTGTATACACCTGTTCTGAAAGGCCCCAGAGTCTGCAACACCACTAAGCAAGGGGCACCACCAAGCAAGCGGCACTATGAAGACCAAGGAGCTCTCCACACAGGTCAGGGACAACTTTGTGGAGAAGTACAGATCATGGTAGCGTGATAAAAACATATCCGAAACTTTGAACATCCCACGGAGCACCATTAAATCCATTATTAAACCATGGAAAGAATATGGCATCACAACAAACCTGACAAGAGAGGGCCGCCCACCACAACTCACGGACCAGGCAAGGAGGGCATTAACCAGAGAGGCAACAAAGAGACTAAAGACAACCCTGAAGGAGCTGCAACGCTCCACAGCGGAGATTGGAGTATCTGTCCGTAGGATCACTTTAAGCCGTACACTCCACAGAGCTGGGCTTTACAGAAGAGTGGCCAGAAAAAAAAGCCATTGGTTAAACAAAAACATAAGCAAACATATGAAGAAGGTACTCTAGTCAGATGAGATAAAAATGTAGCTTTTTTTCCACCAAGGAAAAAGCTTTGTCTGGAGCAAACCCAACACCCCACATCACCCGGAGAACACCATCCCCAGAAGCATGGAGGTGGTAGCATCATGCTATGGGGATGTTTTTCATTGGCAGGGACAGGGAAACTGGTCAGAATTGAAGGAATGATGGATGGTGCTAAATATAGGGAAATTCTTGAGGGAAACCTGTTTCAGGCCTCCAGAGATTTGAGACTGGGGCAAAGGTTCACCTTCCAGCAGGACAATGACCCTAAGCACACTGCTAAAGCAACACTCAAGTGGTTTAAGGGGAAACATTTACATATCTTGGAATGGCCTAGTCAATGCCCAGACCTCAATCCAATTGAAGTCTGTGGTATGACTTAAAGATTGCTGTACACCAGCGGAACCCATCCAACTTGAAGGAGCTGGAGCAATTTTGCCTTGAAGAATGGCCAAAAATCCCAGTGGTTAGATGTGCCAAGCTAATAGAGACATACCCCAAGAGACTTGCAGCTGTAATTGCTGCAAAAGGTGGCTCTGCAAAGTATTGATTTTGGGCGGGTGAATAGTTATGCACACTCAAGTTTTCTGTTTTTTTTTTACAATAAAACATATTTAGCTTCTTCAAAGTGGTAGTCATGTTGTGTAAATCAATAGATTCAAACCCCCCAAAAAATCCATTTTAATTCCAGGTTGTAAGGCAACAAAATAGAAAAAAATGCCAAGGGGGGTGAATACTTTCGCAAGCCACTGTAAGTATGGGTTACATACAGTATGCATTTTAAGTGAGGTATAAGAAAAAAACAATTACATGAGCTTTTACCAAAGGACATTTCCACAGCACTTGGCAGCACACCTCCACGAATAACAACAGTGAGGCAGTGTTTTGTGTATGACTAGGCATTCAACCTGCAGTGTTCTGCCCGCTAGGATCAACCCACTGTTATAACCCATGGCATCTTCAGTAACTACCTAGCTAACCCATTTGGTTCCTTGGATTTTGTGGGATCAACACACTGTTAACTGGTTTCTCACTAGTTTCACATTGATTGTGGGGAATGAAGCCAAATATTTTCTGACTGGTAAAACATCATGTTTTTTTTAACATTCTGACAACAGAAGTGAGAATTTCACCTCTTCTGGAAATGTTTATTTTTATGTTGCAGGGAAGTTCTGAGAATGTTTTACTATGTTTCCAGGGAAGTTCTGAGAATGTTTTACGATGGTTCCAGGGAGTTTCTGAGAATGTTTAACTCTGGTTCCAGGGAAGTTCTGAGAATGTTTTACGATGGTTCCAGGGAGTTTCTGAGAATGTTTAACTCTGGTTCCAGGGAAGTTCTGAGAATGTTTTACGATGGTTCCAGGGAGGTTCTGAGAACGTTATGCTCTGGTTCAAGGGAGGTTCTGAAAAACGTTTTACTCTCATTCCTTGAAACTTTTCCTGGGAGGTTTTATTAATTTTCTGAGAACAAATGTATAGGTTATTTGAAGGTTTTATAATAACTTCCTTAAAACTTTCACTGAACGTTTCAGTAAGGCATTTAATAACACTGCTAGCTTATTTTCTGTTAACTTTTTGAGCTCCACCACAGACAGGACACATGGAAATTAATTTCCAAAGGAATAAATCATGCAAACACATTTTTATTGTGACACGGCATCAGTGAGATTCAAACCTATAATCTTATATTTTCTGTCTGTGGAAATGTTCCATTACGCCACCAGGATGGAGCTATAATGCCCTGTGTACGAATAAAAAGCTGTTAATTTTAGTCTATTCAAACAGACACAATTTCAAAGGAAATGAGCACTCATTAAGATCAGGTGTGGCCAAATAATGGGCACGGCCAAAACACCTGAACACACTTAACAAGATAGAGAAAAGAGAGTTTTGCTGATAATGGAAATGATATGTATTTAAAAAACATTCTTAGACATTCTCTGAACATTAGAAAAGTTTTCTTGTGATTTTTATGGAAAGTTTCCTTAACATTCTGAAAACGGAATGTATGTTCTTAAATAATTCTCGAAACAATTTGAGAACATGACTTTAAATAGAAACACGAGGAAACCTGTAGGAAACATAGTACTGAAATTCCCACAGAAGAACAATGTTTCTAAACGTTCTTTGAACATATGGTTCTAAGAATGTTTTGTGCTTGCTGGGTAGGCCACCATAGCAATCTGTACCACCGAGACCCATACAGTTTTGTCTATGCATCTGAGAAGATCCAGGGTGGGCAAACCTCTTTTGGGGATAGATGATGAGTTAACTGGAATGGGTAGTGTGTATTGAGTTTGCCTTGCTCTGTTGTGGACGTTCTTATATTTTGAGTTTGGCCCGTGTCTGTTGCGTTAGGAACAGAGATATATGTTGGATTTTTCCTAGTTTAGGCCGATAACTAGGGTCTGATGGGTAGCTGGGGTTTGTGTGTAAGTTTGTGTGTAGACTTTGCCCTGGTGTAGGCTGATAGATAGGGTCTGATGGTTAGCTGGTTTTTGCCCATGGGTCTTTACATAAAGTATTTCCTACAGTCAGGCTCAGAGAGACCGGAATATGCTTCTCCATGTTCCTCTTATCCCTTCAGTTTCTCCTCAAAGCCTAAGGAAAGGAATAGGAATGACCCACCGTTTGTGCCTGGGGGGTCATACACTCCTGTCCTACACCGTGCACCCCCCCCCCCCCCCCCCCCCCCCCCCGGAGGAGTGCAGGTCAGGGGGAGGAGAAGGGGGGCAGATATCTACCAGTGTGGGGGTGCCCAACCCGCTATGGTTACAGGTTAATGTGTGGGGCCCAGCCCACCGTGGTTACAGGTTAGTGTGGGGCTCAGCCCACCATGGTTACAGGTTAGAGTGGGGCTCAGCCCACCATGGTTACAGGTTAGTGTGTGGGGCTCAGCCCACCATGGTTACAGGTTAGTGTGGGGGGCCCAGCCCACCATGGTTACAGGTTAGTGTGGGGCTCAGCCCACCGTGGTTACAGGTTAGTGTGGGGGGCCCAGCCCACCATGGTTACAGGTTAGTGTGTGGGGCTCAGCCCACCATGGTTACAGGTTAGTGTGTGGGGCTCAGCCCACCATGGTTACAGGTTAGTGTGGGGCTCAGCCCACCGTGGTTACTGGTTAGTGTGGGGGGCCCAGCCCACCATGGTTACAGGTTAGTGTGTGGGGCTCAGCCCACCATGGTTACAGGTTAGTGTGGGGCTCAGCCCACCATGGTTACAGGTTAGTGTGGGGCCCAGCCCACCATGGTTACAGGTTAGTGTGGGGGGCCCAGCCCACCATGGTTACAGGTTAGTGTGGGGCTCAGCCCACCATGGTTACAGGTTAGTGTGGGGGGCCCAGCCCACCATGGTTACAGGTTAGTTTGGGAGGCCCAGCCCACCATGGTTACAGGTTAGTGTGGGGCTCAGCCCACCATTGTTACAGGTTAGTGTGGGGGGCCCAGACCACCATGGTTACAGGTTAGTGTGGGGCTCAGCCCACCATGGTTACAGGTTAGTGTGTGCGGCTCAGCCCACCATGGTTACAGGTTAGTGTGGGGGTCAGCCCACCATGGTTACAGGTTAGTGTGGGGCTCAGCCCACCATGGTTTCAGGTTAGTGTGGGGCTCAGCCCACCATGGTTACCAATTACTCCCCAGTGTCTTGGCCAGGAGGAGGCCCCTAGGCCCCTTAATCCTCAGGCTAGAGTGACCGGGGAATCTGCCCAGGGAGTATTGTCTGTGGGGAGAGGTTGGAGTTTTTCAGGGAGTGATGGGTGGCTGCTGGTAGGCTACTACGTGGGGATGGGGTTTTGGGCTTGGGAAGAAAGAGGAGGAGAGAGAGAGAGAGAGAAGGGGGGAAGAGAGGGGGAGAGGTCTGTGGTGGTGGGGGTGACAAAGACAAGAGGAAGAAAGGAGCTCTACGTGAAAGGATCAAAGTACCGAACTAAGGGATTAGAAACCTTTCAACAAAAAGTATTGGTGGGAAAGAGGGAGAAACAGAGAGTGTGTGTGTTGGGGGGTGCAATGATACAGGAAGGAATGGAAGGAAGAGGTGGATACCCAGAGGAGAAGAGGTGGATACCCAGAGGAGAAGAGGTGGATACCCAGAGGAGAAGAGGTGGATAACTAGAGGAGATGAGGTGGATACCCAGAGGAGAATAGGTGGATACCAGGAGGAGAAGAGGTGGATACCAGGAGGAGAAGAGGTGGATACTAGCAGTGAATTAACATCCATTTTGTCTTCCCTGTGCCCCGCTCTCACAGCTCCATCTGCAGTACCTACAGTTCACCTGATGGGGGCCACAGCTAGCACCATGAGTCTTTCCTGGCTGCCCCCTGAAAAACCCAACGGGATCATTCTGGATTATGAGATTAAGTACCATGAGAAGGTAAGCAACAACACAAGTCAACACTTCTTATTTCCACATCCTATTTCACAAGTCTTATTTTTGCATAAGTAATATCACCCCATTCACCTCAACTACAACCGTTCTGACAAAAGCCTTAATCGTGTCCCTCTGTCTTTCTGTCTTTCTTTCTTTCCTTCCTTCGTTCCCCTCCCAATATCCTCCTAATTTCTTTCTATTCACCCCCCGACCTCCTTTTATAAAGTTGAAATGTTTCTGACTACTTCCATAACCTACACAAGGGGGGGGGGGGGGTCCATGTGGATTGGCCTACCTGAGGAGAGAACAAAGTCTCTCAGCGTATCTCTATTTGTTGTCCTGTTGTAGTCGATGATTGAAAGCTCTCTCATGCCTCGTGCTGCCGTTCTCCGTCTGTTCGGGAAGATTTGTTGGACGCGACGTGCGCCTCACAGTGGGGTGTGGGGGAAGGCGATGAATACGGGTGATAATGATGCATGAGGGGATGTAGTTTGTTTTCTGATGCATTTCTAAACCGTTCCGTGTGCGTTTGGTTTTGGCAGGACCAGGGAGAAGCTATTGCCCACACCATGACCGCCCAAAGGAGTTCTGCCCGCATCGAGGGGCTGAAGGCCGGCACGCCATACGTGGTCCAGGTCCGGGCCCGCACGGTGGCCGGGTACGGTCGCTACAGCAGCCCCGCCGACTTCAGCACCAACCTGCAAGGTATGCTTGAGTTAACTTTATTGATCCCCAGAGGGGACATTGGGGTTTGTCACCAGCATTGGATACAGTGCATTCAGAAAGTATTCAGAACCCTTTGACTTTTTCTAAATTTTGTTACGTTACAGTTTTTTCTAAAATGTATTAAATTAACTTTTCCCCTCATCAATCTACACACAGTACCCCAAAGTGACATCACAATACCCCATAATGACATCACAATACCCCATAATGACATCACAATACCCCAAAGTGACAATGCAAAAACAAGTTTTTAGAATGTTTGCAAGTGCATATAAAAAAATATATATATATACAGTGGGGCAAAAAAAGTATTTAGTCAGCCACCAATTGTGCAAGTTCTCCCACTGAAAAAGATGAGAGAGGCCTGTAATTTTCATCATAGGTACACTTCAACTATGACAGACAAAATGAGAAAAACAATCCAGAAAATCACATTGTAGGATTTTTAATGAATTTATTTGCAAATTATGGTGGAAAATAAGTATTTTTTCACAGTTGACAGTGCATGTCAGAGCAAAAAAACAAGCAATGGGTTCGAAGGAATTGTCTGTAGAGATCCGAGACAGGATTGTGTTGAGGCAAAGATCCGTGGAAGAGTATCAAAAAATGTCTGTAGAGTCGATGATCCCCAAGAACACTGTGGTCTCCATCATTCTTAAATGGAAGAAGTTTGGAACCACCAAGACTCTTCCTAGAGCTGGCTGCCCGGCCAAACTGAGCAATCGGGGGAGAAGGGTCTTGGTCAGGGAGGTGACCAACAACCTGATGGTCACTCTGACAGAGCTCCAGAATTCCTATGTGGAGATGGGAGAACCTTCCAGAAGGACAACCATCTCTGCAGCACTCCACCAATCAGGCCTTAATGATAGAGTGGCCGACGGAAGCCACTCCTCAGTAAAAGGCAGATGTCAGCCCACTTGGAGTTTGCCAAAACCTAAAGGACTCTCTAACCATGAGAAACAAGATTCTCTGGTCTGATGACACCAAGATTGAACTCTTTGGCCTAACTGCCAAGCATCATGTCTGGATGAAACATGGTACCATCCCTACGGTGTAGCATGGTGATCGCAGCATCATGCTGTGTGGATGTTTTTTAGTGGCAGGGACTGGGAGACTAGTCAGGATCGATGGAAAAATGAACGGGGCAAAGTACAGAGAGATCCTTGATGAAAACTTGTTCCAGAGTGCTCAGGACCTCAGACTGGGGGGAAAGTTCACATTTCAACAGCACAACAACCCTAAGCACACAGCCAACGCAGGAGTGTCTTCGGAAAATGTCTCTGAATGTCCTTGGGTGGTCCAGCCAGAGCCCTGACTTGAACCCGGGCTCATGCGCAGTGGCCGACCTCATGCGCAATGTCAAGCGTCGGCTGGAATTGTGTAAAGCTCACCACAATTGGATTCTGGAGCAGTGGAAGCCTGTTCTCTAGAGTGGTGAATCACACTTCACTATCTGGCAATCCAACAGACTAATCTGGGATTACGTTACCTGCCCCAATACATAGTGCCAGCTGTAAAGTTTGGTGGAGGAGGAATAATGGTCTGGGGATGTTTTTCATGGTTCGGGCTAGGCCGCTTAGTTCCAGTGAAGGGAAATCTTAACGCTACAGCATACACTTACATCCTAGACTATTCTGTGCTTCCAGCTTTGTGGCAACAGTTTGGGGAAGGCCTTTCCTGTTTCAACATGACAATGCCCTCTTGCACAAAGCGATGTCCATACAGAAATGGTTTGTCGAGATAGGTGTGGAAGAACTTGACTGGCCTGCACAGATCCCTGACCTGAACCCCATTGAACACATTTGGGATGGATTGGAAAGATGACTGCCCAACATCAGTAATGCTCTTGTGGCTGAATGGAAGCGAGTACCAGCAGCAATGTTCCAACATCTAGTGGAAAGCCTTCCCAGAAGAGTGGAGGCTTTTATAGCAGCAAAGCGGGGACCAACTCCATATTAATGCACATTATTTTGGAATGAGTTGTTGGACGATCAGGTTTCCACATACTTTTGGGAAAGTAGTCTCCCAGGAGTAAGTGTAGGAGTGGTTTCTAGGGGTAAAGGTAGGAATGGTTTCTAGTAGTAAGGGTAGGAATGGTAGTGGTAGGAATGGTTTCTAGGAGTAAGGGTAGGAATGCTTTCTAGTAGTAAGGGTAGGAATGCTTTCTAGGGGTAAGTGTAGGCATGGTTTCTAGGGGTAAGTGTAGGAATGCTTTCTCGGGGTAAGTGTAGGCATGGTTTCTAGGGGTAAGTGTAGGAATGCTTTCTAGGGGTAAGTGTAGGAAGGCTTTCTAAGGGTAAGTGTAGGAATGGTTTCTAGGGGTAAGGGTAGGAATGCTTTCTAGGGGTAAGGGTAGGAATGGTAAGGGTAGGAATGGTTTCTAGGAGTAAGGGTAGATTATTTGGGTAACGCTCTCGTGTTCACCTGACCTCTAACCTCTTGACCCCTAGGTGACCCAGAGAAGTCTCTTCAGGAGCAGCTGCCCCTCATCGTGGGTTCAGCCACTGCGGGTCTAGTCTTCATCATAGCTGTCGTTGTCATCGCCATCGTCTGCCTCAGGTGAGAATAAGTCGATAATACCCAGTGAACACTTTGTCGTTGAGACAACATTGGAAAAAGTTTCTTCATCTGACTTTCATTTTCATGTCTAGGATTTACCTCCATTGATAAAAATTATCCACAGCATTTCACCAAGCTCATGCAATATTACACAACGTGGTCATTTCTTCCATTTGTGTTTCAACACCAGCGTACTTTTAATTGAGAAAATTACATATTTCTCGCAATTCCTGGTGTATTTGATTTACAGATTGAAAAATCCCCCACAAAAAAACAAAATGGAAATGTCAACTTTTGAATGTGTTTACATCCTGAAACCCACAGAAGACACACAGGGACACTCGGGACTGGCGTGCCACCTATGAGGTTTGTGAGTAGGAGATTAGCTCTATCTAGTGAAAAGTCCCAAACAGATTTGCCTCCCAAAATCTTGCAAGGCTAGCCCTGCCCAATGGACACAGCATGAGCTGCAGCTGCTAGGAAATGATTGGCCTGCCTTCACGCGCTCGGACGCCGGCTGACCCCACTGAATCCTTTTGACTCCTATTCATTTGTAGGAACTTCAACATCCACTCAGATCCTGTAAAAGCATAGCTCGGCCTCACTTCGGTCATTCAACTCTACATAGCACTACTCATCTTTTACTGGGCGTCTGCATGCTGGTGCTCACCCACCTCTTTGCTGCCGTGGTGGAATGGTTCGTGGTGGAATGGTTCGTGGTGGAATGATTTGTGGTGGAATGGTTCGTGGTGGAATGGTTCGGTGTGAGCCGGCTGGTCTGAAGAGCAGGGCCCTCATCACGCTGAAAAAACTCCTTCCTACTCTCCTCCCTCATCCCTCTCCTCCTCTCCTCCTCTCTCTCTGTGTCTTAGCTTAGCACGCTAGTGTTTTTCTCTGTGTCTTAGCTTAGCACGCTAGTGTCTGTCTCTGTGTCTTAGCTTAGCACGCTAGTGTCTCTGTGTCTTAGCTTAGCTCGCTAGTGTCTGTCTCTGTGCCTTAGCTTAGCTCACTAGTGTCTGTCTCTGTGTCTTAGCTTAGCACGCTAGTGTCTGTCTCTGTGTCTTAGCTTAGCACGCTAGTGTCTGTCTCTGTGTCTTAGCTTATCTCATTAGTGTGTCTCTGTCTTAATTTAGCTCGCTAGCGTCTCTCTCTCTCTCTCTCTCTGTCTTAGTTTAGCTTGCAAGCTTCTGCCACGAGAGAAGGGAAAAAAGTAGAATGGTGGAAAAAAAGCAAAACTCAGAGCCTCCTCGGCATATTCCGGAACCACATTTGAATTGGAAATGAGATGCAAATCACCGTCGGGTATTATTGCCCCGGTTACTGGTTAGACAACAAAGGAACTACATTAACATGGATTTTCAACGTCCCCAACCCTCCCCCCCCATTAATGGACTGATACTGAAGAAAGAAGAGAAAGCAGAGGATGAGTAAAGGAAAAGAGGGGGGGGGGGGGGTAGTCTGAACCAGTACGTGGGAAGATGCGTTAAACTGGGTGTTGTGGGAAACAGTCTGCCATTGGGAGAGACTTTGTCCTTTACTTCTCGTGTTGGGCCATTATGTTTTCTCTCAGCTTTCATTTCATACATACAAAACAGAGTCCTACGTTTTCTACTCGATATATTGTCTTCTTCTGTAGTTTTACTAAAAATTCTGTATTTCTTAGCCTCGAATAGAAAGCTAAGTGAGCTTTATCCTAGTGAGAAATACAGTGTAATTCTCTATTTCTACAGACACAGGTATACTGAAATATATTTTAACTGACACAACTACACTGAAATATATTTTAACTGACACAACTATACTGAAATATATTTTAACTGACACAACTATACTGAAATATATTTTAACTGAGACAACTGCACTGAAATATATTTTAACTGACAAAACTATACTGAAATATATTTTAACGGACAGAACTACACTGAAAATATATTTTAACTGACACAGCGATACTGAAATCTATATTACCTGAAACAGCTAAACTGAAATCTATTTTAACTGACACAGCTATACTGAAATCTATATTACCTGACACAGCTATACTGACATCTCTATTACCTGACACAGCTATACTGAAATCTATATTACCTGACACAGCTATACTGAAATCTATATTACCTGACACAGCTAAACTGAAATCTATTTTAACTGACACAGCTATACTGACATCTATATTACCTGACACAGCTATACTGACATCTATATTACCTGACACAGCTATACTGACATCTATATTACCTGACACAGCTATACTGACATCTATATTACCTGACACAGCTATACTGACATCTATATTACCTGACACAGCTATACTGACATCTATATTACCTGACACAGCTATACTGACATCTATATTACCTGACACAGCTATACTGACATCTATATTACCTGACACAGCTATACTGACATCCTTTCCACACTCTCCTGTTCCATTAAGTATTGCTGTGTTGCGGCACATGACTGATTTTGTTTTTTTACCTCTGGTTTGGCCCCACAGGAAGCAGAGGAATGGCTCTGAGTCAGAGTACACAGAGAAACTTCAGCAGTACAGTAAGTCTCTACTGCCTATCCTGTCCTACATTATAAAGCCATCCCAAGATCCACATTCTAACAGACACTGTCTGAGCTTGACTTTGTCCCTACGTTCAACAGTATACATTCACACACTGCGTGTCCACAGCCGGTGATGTCATAACTGGCTTTACAATAACAGGCACAGATTAGACTGAATTATAGCATTGGTAGTGGCTGTGGAGCTCATTGAAATTGTGCCTCGACTGCTAAATCTTCTGTTAATCCAATCCGTACAGTGCACTAGGAAAGTATTCAGACCCCTTGACTTTTTTCCCCCACATTTTGTTACAGCCTTATTCTAAAATGGATTGAATAAAACATTTTCCTCATCAATCTACACACAATACCCCATAATGACAAAGTGAAAACAGGTAAAAAAAAAAAAAATATATATATATATATATATATATGTTTTAAACAGAATTACCCTATATACATTAGTATTCAGACCGTTTGCTATGAGATTCAAAATTGAGCTCAGGTGCTTCCTGTTTCCATTGGTCATCCTTGAGATGTTTCTACAACTTGATTGGAGTCCACCTATGGTAAATTAAATTGATTGGAAATGATTTGTAAAGGCACACACATGTTATATATAAGGTCCCACAGTTGACAGTGCATGTCAGAGCAAAAACCAAGCCATGTGGTCGAAGGAATTATCCATAGAGCTCAGAGACAGGATTGTGTCGAGGCACAGATCTGGGGAAGGGTACAGCATGTTGAAGCACGGTGGTGGCAGCAGCATCATGCTGTGGGGATGTTTTTCAGCGGCAAGGACAGGTTTGAGGGAAAGATGATCCCGGACTTGAACTAGATTGAACTTCTCTAGAGAGACCAAGCTTGTAGCGTAATACCCAAGAAGAATCGAGGCTGTAATCACTGCCAAAGGTGCTTCAACAAAATACTGAGTTAAGGGTGTGAATACTTTTGTAAATGTGATATTTCAGTTTTTTGATGAGGCAAAACTTTTTTTAAAATACACTTTAGAATAAGGCTGTAATGTAACAAAATGTGAAAAAAAGTAAAGGGGTCTGAACACTTTCCGAATGCCCAGTACATATTGTTTTCAATGGTAACTACTGCTTGACGGCCGTGATTCATGTGATTATTCCCGCTATTGAATCCCCTATAGTCACGCCGGGAATGAAGGTCTATATCGACCCCTTCACCTACGAGGACCCCAACGAGGCCGTCCGAGAGTTTGCGAAGGAGATCGACATCTCCTGCGTGAAGATCGAGGAGGTCATCGGCGCAGGTAACCAACCAAAGCTCCTGAGCTACAGGGGGAAGACTGCTAGTCACCTCCAGGCCATACCGTTAGAGGACTTCACGCCAAGCGGTACTTTCACTCAATTCATCATCCCAACCCCTGCCTCGCCTCGCACCCCCCAGCACTAGCCTCAGCCCCCCCTAATCTAAAATCTGCACTTACGCCCTTGCAAAAATATGTCCCCCCACCTCTAATTCGCTTCACTCACAACCGTGGCCCCCCAGGTTGGCACCTAAGTGCCTGTTTGATTGCTAGCTACTTTCCACACTTTTTGTCCTTTTTAACCTTTTTTAAAAATGTATTTAACCTTTAACCTTTAAGAACTGCCCATTCCTGATCCTGGAGAGGTGCTCTGTAGTAGGAAGTTATTTTGTTCCTTCAAGTGTCATTAATTCAGTGACTTCCATTGGTTAGCTCTTCTACTTGAATGTAACTGACTTAATCATCATCTAGGAGGGTTGATTGGCTGGTCAAGCAGCTAGAACAGCAGCCTTCCAGGTTCAGGATTGGTCATCTCAGAACACCCCCCCCCCCCAAGATTCTCAAGGGTCAATGTTAAACGGGGCCACTCTAAAGACCCTTTGACCCTTGACCTCCGTATGTGGTCGTCCTTCTTGTTTCCCTTTAGATTACCCTTGCTCCTTCCCTCCACCCTTTTTTGATGCACTAGTTAGTAATCTTGAAATCATAAATGATTTGATATCTTGAAATATTAGTAATATTTTTTGCAAAAAAAAGCTGTAGGATTTGTTCCCGGCTCAGAGTTGAATTCTCAGCCTTGTGTCTGGGCCGAATGAAGACTTGTGATGATGGGAAGTTGGATTTGAGGTTTACGTCACCTGCAGCTGAGCCCCCTCCACTCTACTACTACTACTACTACTACTACTACTACTACTACTACTACTACTACAAGGGCTTAACACCTACTGCTGCTTCTTGAACCCGTCGCTTCCCAGCCTTCGCCTTAAGTGACGAACCCCAACCCCTGTCTCCCCTCCCCTTTACCCTCCCTCCCACCGATCATCCCTCCCTCCCTCCCTCCCTCCCTCACTTCCCTTGTTTCTCTTGCTCTCACACACTCTCGCACCTGGTTGGCGTATTAGGCCCGAGACGCAAAACCTCCACAACCGCCAAGCTTCTCTCTCCTCCTGTCTCTTCTTCTGACCCCGCCCCCGATCCCTCAGAAGCCTAATCTACCCCACCACCCCCACCCCCACCTATACCTCTACCCTCCCATCTCTACCTCTACCCTCCCATCGGTACCTCTACCCCCACCTATACCTCTACCCTCCAACCTCTAACTCTACCCCCCCACCTATACCCCTAACCCCCCACCTCCACCTCTACCCTCCCACCTATACCTCTACCTCTACCCTCCCATCTATACCTCTACCCTCCCACCTATACCTATACCCTCCCACTTATACCTCTACACTCCCACCTATACCTCTACCTTCCCAAATATACCTCTACTGTCCCATCTCTACCTCTACCCTCACATCTCTACCTCTACCCTCCCACCTGTACCTCTACCTCCACCCCCACCCCCACCTCTATCTCAACCCTCCCGCCTATTCCTCTACCCTCCCACCTCTACCTCTTCCCTCCCACCTCTACCTCTACCCTCCCATCTCTACCTCTACCCTCCCACCTATACCTCTACTCTCCCACCTATACCTCTACCCTCCTACCTCTACCTCTACTCTCCCACCTATACCTCTACCCTCCCACCTATACCTCTACCCCCCACCTATACCTCTACCCTCCCACCTCTACCTCTACCCTCCCACCTCTTCCTCTACCCTCCCATCTCTACCTCTACCCTCCCACCTATACCTCTACCCTCCAACCTATACCTCTACCCCCCCACCTATACCTCTACCCTCCCACCTATACCTCTACCCCCAACCATACCTCTACCCCCACCTATACCTCTACCCCCACCTCTGTCTCTACCCTCCCACCTCTGTCTCTACCCACCCACCTATACCTCTACCCTTCCACATATACCTCTACCCTCACCTATACCTTTACCTCTACCTCCATTCCAACCTATTCCTCTATTCCCACCTCTACATCTACCCTCCCACTTTTGCTTCTACCCTCCCACCTCTATCCTCCCACCTCTACCTCTACACCTCTACCCTCCCACCTCGACCTCTACCCTCCCACCTCTACCTCTACCCTCCCACCTATACCTCTACCCTCCCACCTATACTTCTACTCTCCCACCTATACCTCTACCCTCCCACCTCTACCTCTACCCTCCCACCTATACCTCTACCTTCCTACCTCTACCTCTACTCTCCCACCTATACCTCTACCCTCCTACCTCTACCTCTACTCTCCCACCTATACTTCTACTCTCCCACCTCTACCTCTACTCTCCTACCTCTACCCTCCCATCTCTACCTCTACCCTCCCATCGGTACCTCTACCCCCACCTATACCTCTACCCTCCAACCTCTAACTCTACCCCCCACCTATACCCCTAACCCCCCACCTCCACCTCTACCCTCCCACCTATACCTCTACCTCTACCCTCCCACCTATACCTCTACCTTCCTACCTCTACCTCTACTCTCCCACCTATACCTCTACCCTCCTACCTCTACCTCTACTCTCCCACCTATACTTCTACCCTCCCACCTCTACCTCTACTCTCCTACCTCTACCCTCCCATCTCTACCTCTACCCTCCCATCGGTACCTCTACCCCCACCTATACCTCTACCCTCCAACCTCTAACTCTACCCCCCACCTATACCCCTAACCCCCCACCTCCACCTCTACCCTCCCACCTATACCTCTACCTCTACCCTCCCACCTATACCTCTACTCTCCCACCTATACCTCTACCCTCCTACCTCTACCTCTACTCTCCCACCTATACCTCTACCCTCCCACCTACACCTCTACCCCCCACCTATACCTCTACCCTCCCACCTCTACCTCTACCCTCCCACCTCTTCCTCTACCCTCCCATCTCTACCTCTACCCTCCCACCTATACCTCTACCCTCCAACCTATACCTCTACCCCCCCACCTATACCTCTACCCTCCCACCTATACCTCTACCCCCAACCATACCTCTACCCCCACCTATACCTCTACCCCCACCTCTGTCTCTACCCTTCCACCTCTGTCTCTACCCTCCCACCTATACCTCTACCCTCACCTATACCTTTACCTCTACCTCTATTCCAACCTATTCCTCTATTCCCACCTCTACATCTACCCTCCCACTTTTGCTTCTACCCTCCCACCTCTACCTCTACACCTCTACCCTCCCACCTCTACCTCTACCCTCCCACCTATACCTCTACCCTCCCACCTATACTTCTACTCTCCCACCTATACCTCTACCCTCCCACCTCTACCTCTACCCTCCCACCTATACCTCTACCTTCCTACCTCTACCTCTACTCTCCCACCTATACCTCTACCCTCCTACCTCTACCTCTACTCTCCCACCTATACCTCTACCCTCCCACCTCTACCTCTACTCTCCTACCTCTACCTCTACTCTCCCACCTATACCTCTACCCTCCTACCTCTACCTCTACCCTCCCACCTATACCTCTATTCCAACCTATACATCTTCCCAAACATATACCTCTACCCTCCCACCTCCCCTCTACCCATACATATACCCCTACCCTCCCACCTCCCTCACTCTCTTATCAAGCTTTTCCCCCTACCCCAAACTACCCACGTCCACCCACTCTAAGCTTTTAGTTGTCCCTCAGCCATCCCTTACTCTCACCCTCCTCTCGCTTTCCCCCTTTTTTCTACTGCTCCTAGCCACCGTTCACCGTTCACCCCGAGCCCCCCCCACCCCCCCCCCACCCCCACTCTCTATCTCCCGCTTCCCTTCCCTGGCTCCTTGTTTCTAACCAGTAAACTGTCCCTCTCCCCCTCTCTCCCCCACTCTCCTCCACTCTCCTCCACTCTTCCGATCCTTCCTCTCTTCCCCCCTCCATATCTCTCTCTCTTTCGCTGTCTCCCATTCCTCACTCTCACAGGAGAGTTTGGGGAGGTGTGTCGTGGGCGTCTGAAGCTGCCCGGACGACGGGAGATCATTGTGGCTATCAAGACACTCAAGGTGGGCTACACCGACAGGCAGAGGCGGGACTTCCTGAGCGAAGCGAGCATCATGGGACAGTTTGACCACCCGAACATAATCCGGTTGGAGGGCGTGGTCACCAAGAGCCGACCAGTCATGATCGTCACAGAGTTTATGGAGAACGGAGCGCTGGACTCTTTCTTAAGGGTAAGAGAGCATGTGGAATACACACACACACACACACACACACACACATTCAAAATCTGCGCTCTGTAAAACTGCCCAGATAACTGATGCTCTTGAACACACTTCATAAATGTCTATTTGTAATCGTCACATCATCTGCACCACTACCCAGCAAAAGCACAAGAGCATATCTCCCCCCGATCTTCTCTATTAATGTCCTCGTATTCCACACCCTCTCCATCTCTTTGGGAAAAGGCCCTAACCCTCGTCTGTTGCCAATATCAGACAAACGCGCCACTCCTCTCGCTGTCTCTGACATTTACAGAGGATTCACTCAGCTTATGAATCACTGCCTCTCCCTTAAATTAAATACTGGTTGACACTGAGAGAGAGAGAGAGAGAGAGAGAGAGAGAGAGAGAGAGAGAGAGATAAATAGAGAGATAGTAAGAATAAGAAAGAGTGCAAGAGATGAACAGAGAGACAGAGAGCAACCAAATAGAGTGGTGAGGAGAGACAGAGAGATTTTATTACATTTTTTATTTCTCAGGATCCCCATTAGTGGATGCCAATGGAGACAGCTAGTCTTACTGGGGTCCGATACCACGGAGACAGCTAGTCTTACTGGGGTCTGATACCATGGAGACAGCTAGTCTTACTGGGGTCCGAAAAATCATGAAAAGACATTACAGACAAAATACTTTACAATTTACATACATTTAAACACTACATGTTAATGTTTTTAAAACGTATCTATCAGTTCCACACACATGTCAGTACAAACACACAATGAGAAGGTCACATGGGGGAGAGGTGCATGTTCCTTGACGTGTTGCTTTATTAGTTTTTTTTTATACCAGGTTAACTGTTCACTTACGCTATATAAGATGTAAGGGAGTGCACCCGTGGCTCTGTATAATACTGTAGTTTTCCTGGAATTCGTTCTGGACCTGGGGACTGTGAAAAGACCCCTGGTGGCATGTCTGGTGTGTGTGTGTCAGTGCAGTGTGGAAGTTGACTATGCAGCCATTTGGAATTTCCAACACAATAATGTTTCTCATGAAAACAAGAACTCAACTCTTAGCCAAGAAAGCCTGGCATGCACAGTATTAGTATTAGCCCTCTGATTACAATGAAGAGCAAGACGTGCCACTCTGTTCTGTGCCAGCTGCACCTTAACTAGGTCTTTTGTTGCAGCACTTGACCACAGAACTGGACAATAATCAAGATAAGATAATACTAGAGCCTGCGGGACTTGCTTTGTGAAGTGTGGTGTCAAAAAAGCAGAGCATCTCTTTATTATGGACAGACCTCTTCCCGTCTTTACAACTATTAAATCTATATGTTTTGACCATGACAGTTTACAATCTAAGGTAACACCAAGTAATTTAGTCTCCTCAACTTGTTCAACAGCCACACCATTCATTACCAGGTGCGGCTGAGATCCAGGATCGATTTATACCAAAAACAACTCTTAGTTTTAGAAATGTTCAGGACCAATGTAATACTGGACTCCCACCCAAAACAGACCGCAACTGTTTATTAAGGGCTTCAGTGACTTAGTTAGTTGTGGTTGCTGATGCGCATATGGTTGAATCATCAACACACATGCTTTGTTTAATGACAGTGGCAGGTCATTGGTAAAAATGCAAAAGATTAGAGGGCCTAGAGAGGTGCCCTGCGGTACACCACACTTTACATTTTTGACATTAGACAGGCTTCCATTAAACCTCTTGAGTTCTTTTAGATGTATTGCTCTGAATCCACGATATGGCAAAGCTTGAAAAGCCATTACGCACACATTTTCTCAACAACAGGTTATGGTCAATAATATCAAAGGCTCCACTGAAATCTAACAGTACAGCTCCCACAATCATCTTATTATCAATTTCTTTCAACCAATCGTCAGTCATTTGTATCAGTGCAGTACTTCTCTTTAAGCTTGCTGCAAGTCTGTTGTTAACTTGTTTACAGAGAAATAGCATTGTATTCGGTGAAAAACGTTTTTTTTTAGAACAGTTTGGTAAGAGCTGGCAACAAGTTGATAGGTCTGCTGTTAAAACCAGTAAAGGCCACTTTATCACTCATGGTTAGTGGAATTACTTTGGCTTCCCTCCAAGGCCTGAGGACAAAGACTTTCCTCTAGACTCAGATTAAAGATATGACAGATAGGAGTGGCTATAGAGTCAGCTACCATCCTCAGTAGCTTTCCATCTGTTGTCAATGCCAGGAGGTTTGTCTTTATTGAACGATAACAATACCTTTACCATCCCGTCCACACTATCTTTACAAAATTCTTACCTGCAATGCTTTTCTTTCATTAGTCATGTTTTTATGCATGAGTATGATGGCTCATTGTTCATTGTTGGCATTTCCTGTCTAAGTTAGCCCACTTTGCCAATTAAGTTATCAATAAAATTAATTCGCAACATCAAAATCATTTTGTGATGAATAAGCCATCTGATTCGATGAAAGATGGAGTTGAATTTGTCTTTTTTTTCCCCCATCATTCTTTATATCATTGATCTTGGCTTCATAATACAGTTTCTTCTTCTTGTTGAGTTTGGTCACATAATTTCTCAATTTGCAGTATGTCAGCCAGTCAGATGTGCAGCCAGACTTACTAGACACTCCTTTTACCCGTTTTTCTCCGTAAACCATACAGTTATTCAATTCCACATCAATCCATGGAGCCTTAACAGTTCTAACAGTCAGTTTCTTAACTAACAAGTGCATGATTATCAATAATTGGAGGAAGTTCTTTCATAAATGAATCAATTGCAACGTGTGGATGATCCTTATTAATCCACATTATATCAACATATATTTTTTTTAAACATCATTCACATAAGAGTGACAGCAAAATCCTTGGTATGGTCTCTTATACACTATTTTAGGACCAGCTGTTGGAACTTTCCTGGATATAGTCACTATATTGTGATCACTGCATCCAATGGGTACGGATACAGTTTTAGAACAAAGGTCTACGGTATTATTAAAAATGTGATCGATACATGTGGATGATCTTGTTTCTGTAGCATTTGGAAACACCCTGGTACAGTAGATTGATTAATAACCCGAACCAGATTACAGACACTGGTTATAGTGAGAAGCTTCCTCTTGAGTGGACAGCTTGATGAAAACGAGTCAATATTCAGGCCCCCCCAAAAAAGTAGAGCTATCACATACACTATCAAGCACATATTATTTAGATACTGACTGTTAGCACTTGGAGGCCTATGACAACACCCCAAAAGAAAAGGCTTTAGATGTGCCAGGTGAACCTGCAACCACAACACTTGACATAAATTATTCTCTAATCGTTACTTGGCTCTGAATATATACAGCAACACCTCCCCCCACAAGCATTCCTGTCTCTTCTATATATGTTATATCCTTTTATTGCTACTGCCGAATCATCAAATTAATTATCTAAGTGAGTCGCAGAACTGGCTAATATATGAATGTTATCTGATGTTAGCAAGTTATTGATTTCATGAGCCTTATTTCTAAGGATACATATATTAATAAGGGCTATTTCCTGTTTTCCTTGTCAGAGATAGAAATAATAAAAACAAAGCAAGAGAAAAAAATATACATAAAAATATATACATTTAGCAGTCCATTAATTAGTTGGTGTGTGTAAGTGTGTTTGAGCTGTGGGGTTGAAGCTACGAACCCATAGGCTTGGCTCTCTCAACCCTTCCAGGCTTTTGGGAGGAAGGGGGGACAATGAGCCTGTCATAGCGGATGTAAGCAATGTCCCCACGCGCTCTGGCAACATTTATAGCAGGAATAAGTTCTTTCCTCTTCTGGCGCACAGCTTCAGGAAAGTCCTCGTTGAGGAAGATATACGTTTCTCTCAAGTCCTTGGCTCTTTCCAGAACAGCTCCTTGTCCTTGAACCTCAGGAACTTGACAACTACCGGCCTGGACCTGTCACCTGGGCCGGTGGTGGGTTTTCCAGTTCTGTGGTCGCGATCCACCTCGTTCTTCCTGTGGTCCATCTTCAGTTTCTCCAAGACAATTTCCCACACTTTGTCCTCAGACTCCATCTCGGTCTCATGTGGAGATTATGTAATTCTGTACACAACCATGTTGTTCCTCCTTGATCGTCCCTGGAGATAATCCAATTTCTCCGTCATTGTTATTACAGATCCACATTCATAGCTGATATCCTCTCTCAATGACTTTCAGATTGCTGTCATCTTGCCGTTCTCCTGTTTGAACTCATCGAGCTGACCCTGGGAGAACAGCAAACTGTTCTTCAGGTCCCGGACCTTTCTGGTCAGGTCGTCCATTATTTTATTAGTTGACTCCAACAGCATTTGGACTCAACACTTGAAGCTATTTAATTGTTTGGGAAACAATTGCTTGTAGAATTATTTTTGTTTGTTTAAAAGAACCTTCACCTGTGATAGATACCACTATTCTCAACGGTACTCCCGCCAGCTTTGGTCTTTGTCATGGTAGCAACATAGGTTACGCTGTTATTCCTCTCAGTTCCAGACAGGACACAGCAAAGATTAAAAACAACAACAACAAACAGCAGACATCCGCGATCTCAGACACAATGACTAACTGTGTCACGGGCTGCGTTCAAGCCCTCAAGAAAGCCCTGCTAGCTTGGTAGGCAGCTAACTAGCAGCAAGGCTAGTTGCTATGCTAAACAGCTCCTCAGACCCAACCTTGGTCAGAAGAATCACTGGATAGATAGTAAAGGAAAGTGAAAGGGGGATACCTAGTCAGTTGTACAATTGAATGCCTTCAACTGAAAATGTGTCTTCCGCATTTAACCCAACCCTTCTGAATCAGTAGCGGCCCCAGCAACTGATGCCAACCCGTCACGGGATCTAAACTCAAAAGATAACTAGCTATTAACCAACACTTTTCAAAACTTTCCTAAACAACAAACCAAGTTCTTTCTCATTCCGTGTTCAACAGGCAGTAAATGTGTGTTTGTGTATATAGATATGTGAGAAGAATATGATCATGTTAAATAATGATTGAATCTAGTATATATGTTTTTAATATGATATAGTGACCTTTTTATCTCTATCTCTGAATCTGCCAGCTCAATGACGGGCAGTTCACAGTGATCCAGCTGGTGGGCATGTTGCGTGGCATCGCCGCGGGCATGAAGTATCTTTCTGATATGAACTACGTTCACCGGGACCTGGCAGCTCGCAACATTCTGGTCAACAGCAACCTGGTGTGTAAGGTGTCCGACTTCGGCCTGTCGCGATTCCTTGAAGACGACGCCACGGACCCAACCTATACCAGCTCACTGGTGAGTATCGAGGACACTAAGGGAGTCTGCTGAGTGTCTAGGACACTGAGGGGTCTTTGGGAGTGTCTAGGACACTGAGGGAGGCTGGTGAGTGTCTAGGACACTGGGGGAGCCTACTGAGTGTCTAGGACACAGAGGGAGTCTGCTGAGTGTCTAGGACACTGAGGGAGGTTGGTGAGTGTCTAGGACACTGAGGAAGTTTGCTAAGTGTCTAGAACATCGAGGGAGGTTGGTGAGTGTCTAAGACACTGAGGGAGTCTGCTGAGTGTCTAGGACACTGAGGAAGTTTTCTAAGTGTCTAGGACACTGAGGTAGTCTGGTGAGTGTCTAGAACACTGAGGGAGTCTGATGAGGGAGTCTGGTGAGTGTCTAGAACACAGGGAGTCTGCTTAGTGTCTAGGACACTGAGGGAGTCTGTTTAGTGTCTTGGACACTGAGGGAGTCTGGTGAGTGTCTAGGACACTGAGGGAGTCTGGTGAGTGTCTAGGACACTGAGGGAATCTGGTTAGTGTCTAGGACTGAGGGAGTCTTTTGGAGTGTGTATTGGCATCTATGTCAAGTCTTGAATGAGTGGTAATAAATTGTGTGTGTGTGTGACTCTGTGTGTGTGTGTGTGTGTGTGTGTGTGTGTGTGTGTGTGACTCCATCCCCAGTATTTCACGCTCACCTACTCATTCGCATATCCACAGGGAGGCAAGATTCCGATTCGCTGGACGGCTCCCGAGGCCATTGCCTACAGGAAGTTCACCTCGGCCAGTGACGTGTGGAGCTATGGCATCGTCATGTGGGAAGTGATGTCGTACGGAGAGCGGCCATATTGGGACATGAGCAACCAGGACGTGAGTGAAACTACTTTACTTCACGTTCCCACGATCCCAAAAAACACTGTAACAATCTCTGAATCCCCCATTCTCTGGTTCCTTGTCCTTTCATCATCCATTGTCTTTCTTCCATCTCTTCTGCCCCCCCCTTCCCCCCCCAATCATTCCTCCATCTCTCCTGCCCCCTTCCCCCCTCCCTCCCCCTCCAACCGTTCCTCCATCTGTCCTGTCGCCTTCCCCCCTCCCATCTTTCCTCCATTTCTCCTGCCTCCTTCCCCCCTCGCTCCCCCTAACATCTTTCCTGCCCCCTTCTCATGCTCTCTCTTATCTTCCCCCTCTCTTCCTCCCCCTTCCCCCTTCCCTTCCATCTTTCCTCCTTACGTTGTTCCCTTCTTGACTATAATCCCATCTCTCTTTCACTTCCTACCTCCTATCCCTTCTCTTTCTCTTCCTACCTCATATCCCTACTCTGCCCAGTGATCACCCTATCCTTTGTATGCCTCTTCATTCAAACCCCTAATTCCCAAGAAAATATCTGACCCAGGTCTGATTCTAACCCACTCTTAACGCAGATCTCTCCTCTCCTCTCTTCTCCCCTTCAACCCTCCAGGTTATAAACGCAGTGGAGCAGGACTACCGGCTGCCCCCGCCCATGGACTGCCCAACGGCACTGCACCAGCTCATGCTTGACTGCTGGGTCAAGGAAAGAAACCTCCGGCCTAAGTTCTCCCAGATCGTCGCAACACTGGACAAGCTCATCCGCAATGCCGCCAGCCTCAAGGTGGTCACCAGCAGCACGCACTCTTCCGGGTAAGCCCATCAGCTATCACAACCAGTCTGCCACATCTCAACCTAGTTAGCAGATACCTCAATCTGGTGCTAGTAGGGTTGCACAACTCCCCAAATCCACAGGTTTTCCCAGGATATCTAGAACCTTGGAATATTCCATCCAGGATATCTAGAACCTTGGAATATTCCATCCAGGATAGCTAGAACCTTGGAATATTCCATCCAGGATATCTAGAACCTTGGAATATTCCATCCAGGATAACTAGAACCTTGGAATATTCCATCCAGGATATCTAGAACCTTGGAATATTCCAATCAAATCAAATCAAATGTATTTATATAGCCCTTCGTACATCAGCTGATATCTCAAAGTGCTGTACAGAAACCCAGCCTAAAAACCCCAAACAGCAAGCAATGCAGGTGTAGAAGCACGGGGGCTAGGAAAAACTCCCTAGAAAGGCCAAAACCTAGGAAGAAACCTAGAGAGGAACCAGGCTATGTGGGGTGGCCAGTCCTCTTCTGGCTGTGCCGGGTGGAGATTATAACAGAACATGGCCAAGATGTTCAAATGTTCATAAATGACCAGCATGGTAGAATAATAATAAGGCAGAACAGTTGAAACTGGAGCAGCAGCACGGTCAGGTGGACTGGGGACAGCAAGGAGTCATCATGTCAGGTAGTCCTGGGGCATGGTCATAGTGCTCAGGTCAGTTGAAACTGGAGCAGCAGCACGGCCAGGTGGACTGGGGACAGCAAGGAGTCATCATGTCAGGTAGTCCTGGGGCATGGTCCTAGGGCTCAGGTCCTCCGAGAGAGAGAACGAAAGAGAGAAGGAGAGAATTAGAGAACGCACACTTAGATTCACACATATTCCATCCAGGATAGCTAGAACCTTTGAATATTCCATCCAGGATAGCTAGAACCTTGGAAAATTCCATCCAGGATATCTAGAACCTTGGAAAATTCCATCCAGGATATCTAGAACCTTGGAAAATTCCATCCAGGATATCTACAAATCCTGGGAATTCTGAGAAAATTTTGGGACCCTATGTACTGGTTTGAAGTATGTAGCCTGTATTCCATCTTACTTCAATCATACCACAGGTCCACAGATGACGTAATCTCAATCGCACTCCAAACTGCCCTTTCCCACCTCAACAAAAGGAACACCTATGTGAGAATGCTGTTCATTGACTACATCTAAGCGTTCAACACCATAGGACCCCAAAAGCTCATCACTAAGCTAAGGACCCTGGGACTAAACCCCTCCCTCTGAAACTGGATCCTGAACTTCCTGACGGGCCTCCCCCAGGTGTAAGGGTAGGCAACGCTGATCCTCAACAATGGGCCCCTCAGGGTTGCATACTTAGTCCCCTCCTGTACTCCCTGTTCACCCACGACTGCGTGGCCAAGCACGACTCCAACACCATCATTAAGTTAACTGATGACACAACAGTGGTAGGCCTGATCACCGACAACGATGAGACAGCCTATAGGGAGGAGGTCAGAGACCTGGTGGTAGGCCTGATCACCGACAACGATGAGACAGCCTATAGGGAGGAAGTCAGAGACCTGGTGGTAGGCCTGATCACCGACAACGATGAGACAGCCTATAGGGAGGAGGTCAGAGACCTGGCAGTGTGGTGTCAGGGCAACAACCTCTCACTCAATGTGATCAAGACCAATGAGCTGATCGTGGACTATAGGAAAAGGAGGGTCGAACATGCCTCATTCACATCGACGGAGCTGAAGTGGAGCGGGTCGAGAGTTTCAAGTTCCTTGGTGTCCACATCACCAACAAACTATCATGGTCCAAACACACCAAGACAGTTGTGAAGAGGCCAACACTACACTTTTTTCCCCTCAGGAGACTGAAAAAAATGTGACACGGGTCCCCAGATCCTCAAAAAGTTATACAGCTGCACCATCGAGATCATCCTGACAGGGTTGCATCACCGACCGTTATGGAAACTGCTCGGCATCTGACCGTAAGGCGCTATAGAGGGTAGTGCGTACGGCCCAGTACATCACTGGGGCCAAGCTTCCAGTCATCCAGGACCTATATACTAGGTGGTGTCAGAGGTTGGCCCAAAAAAATTGTCAAAGACTCCAGTCATCCATGTCCTGGACTGTTTTCTCTGCTACCGCACAACAAGCGGTACCGGAGAGCCAAGTCTATGACTAAAAAGCTCCCTAACAGCTCAAGCCTTAAGACTGCTGAACAATTAATCAAATGGCCACCCAAACTATTTACATTGACCCCCCCCCCCCCCCCCCCCCGCCCTTTGTTTTTACATTGATGCTACTCGCTGTTTATTATCTTAGTTACTTTACAAATGACCTCAACTAACCTGCACCCTCGCACATTGACTCGGTACTGAACCCCCTTGTATATAGCCTCGTTATTGTTATTGTAATTATCTTGTTTCTTTAAACTTTAGTTTGTTCATAAAATATTTACATTTTTGTCTATTTCTTGAACTGCATTGCTGGTTAAGGGCTTGTAAGTAAACATTTCACGGTAAGGTATACATACAACTGTTGTATTCCGCGCATGTGACAAATACAATTTGATTTCTCAATGCAAATGTTGAATCAACAGTAGCTCTTACAAGGAAGTTCTTCGACCGATGGCTTCACAATGTCTAGGTTTTTAGCCACATTCCTCTGTTGCGTTTGTGGAAAGAGCCCGGGGGAGGGGGGGGGGGGGTGACCTACCTTCTTGTCCCTGCTTCAGGAGAGGAGGAGGAATGGGGGATCAGGAGCTGTAGTTATGGCCGGGAAGATTAAGTGAGGATAATTAGCTAGAGTAAGAGCGAGGCACAAAAAAAGAGACGGGAACGCTTTTAATTAGCTGCTAACGAGATTTTAAACGGCCCAGCGGAGAGGTGTGCCCCCCACCCCCACCGAGCCTAACGAGGGAGGAATGAGTGAGAGATGAGCTGCCGTGACATCTGGCATGGCGTTAGCGGTATGTAGCGGTAGCCAGGCTACGTTTGATTGGTGAGTTGTTTCAGTAAATACAGTACAGGTGTGTGTGTGTGTGTGTGTGTGTGTGTGTGTGTGTGTGTGTGTGTGTGTGTGTGTGTGTGTGTGTGTGTGTGTGTGTGTGTGTGTGTGTGTGTGTGTGTGTGTGTGTGTGTGTGTGTGTCAGTGCCGTTTAAGATTAGGGAGGACATTTTTTTTTTTTTATGAGCATGGCCTTATTTCTATTATATTGAATCTCTGTTCATTCATACTCCATTCACTCAGCTCCATGTAACGTCGATAGGTTTATGCTACTACATCCTTCTCACATCATTTCCCTATACCCATCATGAGGTTGCTACAACCTAGCCTATGAATGAAAGTTGATAACGTAGGTAGGTCGAGAGAACATGTGTAGTGATCCAGATGACAGACAGTAACACATTCTTGCCTGCATCTAGCTGATCTGGGGTGGAATAATTAGTCCAAACAGTTGCAACTAAAACGAGAGTTTGGACATCCCAGTTTCATTCCATTTGCTTCCGGTTAAGAAATGTTTTACAACAGAATTGGCCATATGAATGATAGTCTCAGTCTGTATTAGATAGAACACCGCCTGTGTGGAAAACAAACCTGTGGTTACCTAGGTTACCCTATTGGCTCACAGTAAAAAATGAATAAAAAAAACATTTACTTTAGTCAATTATTAAACAACATTTAAGAAAAGTACAACATGTCTGAAGATTACTTTTCAGCATTGCCTGCTCCCTATTATTCTCACTACTCATGCCCCCTTTTCATGAAGACTCTAATAGCCACTGAGTAAATGAGTGCTAGCTAGTAACAGCCCAGAATATTTAAGCTAGCCAAGACCAACAACACAAACGAACGGACTGTACAGCTACAAGTAGTGAGTGGAGTTACAAACGGACCGTAAACAAGTTAAATGTCTTGCCGTTGATTGAATGTTTTCCACACACCGGGTCACCCACATTTCCCACTTTTCCACACCGAATAGCCTGAAGCCACAGGGCTCTATTTCCCTACGTAGGAGCATTGCGAACCGTAGGTCAGGATTTTTGACCTGGCTGCATGTACATTGAACAACACAATTTCCCCCAATTTGTGGGCGTGGTCGAGGGGTTTTCCTTATTATTAGGTGAATAACAACTGGGACTATCACCCGCCACAAACGGCTCGCTTTCATAGCAACCATATGAACAGCATCATCACATCTACGTGCTCTCCTCCTCTCACATTTCCCTTTACTTGTTGACTTCATTATACAGTACAACACAACAGCAGTGAACGTGAATAGCCGAAAATGTCCTCCCCAAGCCAAACCTTCATACCATAACCGCTACACACAGCCTACATCATTGTCACCATATTATCTAACGCCATAGTCAACGTAGCTACTAGAGCTAACGCGTTTGTAAACCCACAATCCAATCCATGTGTACAATCACGCAGTACAGTGTACAGCAAGCAGTTTAGCAGTTACCTCCTGCGGGCACCAGTGGTAATAAATTAATAAAACCGAAAGCTTACCTAGACTTTAAAGAATTGGAGTGTTGGATAGTCAGCTAGCTAACATAAATATTATTCATCTTTGTTTGAGTCAGGTTGTTGAGTAGCTCCATTAGCTAGTGAAACTTCCAATAGGAAACAGGTAACCAAAAACCGTCTTCCAATAAGAAACAGGTAACCAAAAACGGTCTTCCAATAGGAAACAGGTAACCAAAAACGGTCTTCCAATAGGAAACAGGTAACCAAAAACAGTCTTCCAATAGGAAACTAAAAGAAAAAATACAACAAAATCTTTATCCTCTCTTTCTCTATGCTGCTTCTCCTTAAAATTTATTTGGAATGAATTTGCTCAAAACTGTTAAAAAATTTCAATAATTCCGCTCCAGCCATTACCACAAACCCATCCTCCCCAATTAGATGCCACCAACCTCCTGTGGAGGACATCCCCCAGACGTTGTCATAATTATTGTGTAAGACTATGGAAGGGGGTGAGAACCACGAGCCTCCTAGGTTTTGTATTGAATTCAGTGTACCCAGGGAAGGACGGAAAATAGCTGTCCTCCGGGCTAAACCATGGTGCTACCCTACAGAGTGCTGTTGAGGCTACTGTAGACCTTCAGTTATTTGATGACGTGAACATATTTAGTGTAGTTTCATCTAAAAACAACTTATTTTATGAAATTCACTGAGTAGAATGGTCCCCCCTTCCTCATCTGAGGAGCCTCCACTGGTGTGTGTGTGTGTGTGTGTGTGTGAGTGTTTGTGTGTGAGTTTCACAACTCACACTGAAGACAAACAGTTTTCCAATGGGAAACAGGTACCCAAAAACGGTCTTCCAATAGGAAACAGGTGACCAAAAACCGTCTTCCAATAGGAAACAGGTACCCAAAAACCGTCTTCCAATAGGAAACAGGTACCCAAAAACGGTCTTCCAATAGGAAACAGGTACCCAAAAACGGTCTTCCAATAGGAAACAGGTGACCAAAAACGGTCTTCCAATAGGAAACAGGTAACCAAAAACGGTCTTCCAATAGGAAACAGGTACCCAAAAACGGTCTTCCAATAGGAAACAGGTACCCAAAAACAATCTTCCAATAGGAAACAGGTACCCAAAAACGATCTTCCAATAGGAAACAGGTAACCAAAAACCTTGAGGAAACACCAGTTGAGGTGTATCCGCTCAGATGTGTGCCCCTCATAACATCAGACATACTATCTTAGTGGCCTCTCCCAGTAGAACAACTTCTAGCCTGATCCCAGACCTTTCCAACGACCTTAAGGACTTAGAAAGACCAGGCCGGACAGCTTCCCCTTCAACGCAAGGCTTCAGAGAGTGGCTAACAATGGTCTATTAAGAGGGAACTGTGGCTGAGGGTTAATGGCAGCTAGCCCCAACCCTCAGGGCCCCGAAGCACAGGCCTTATTAAACTTCACTCCATCTATCCATCTGCAGCACTCACCCCTTCAATGGAGCCTCTGTAGCCACTTGTAATAACTTCTACCCTGTCCTCTCCCCCCCCCCCCCCCACCCCTTATGAATCTAATGCCATCAAACGACAAGGATCAACAGAGCAGAGAAGGGACAGAGAGAGAGAGGAAAGAGAGAGAGAGAAAGTGGTCGTCTTTCTACTCCCCTGTTTCTTTCTGTCCTTTTCTTACCCCCCCACTTTCATTCACCCTCGCACTCGTTCTCTCTTCTCGAACTTCCACTGCTGGTTATATAAATGGCAAGGTAGCCCCCTATTCGTGACATCAATTAGGTGTGTTTTAAAAAAAAATATATAGTTTCTGAGGGCCTCATTGGGTGTTAACCGCTGTATACACACAGGCACACAGACACACACATGCACACACACACACACGCGCATGCGCACACACGCGCATGCGCACACACACACACACATGCACACACACACACACACACACACACACACACACACACACACACACACACACACACACACACACACACACACACACACACACACGCACACACACACACAGGCACACACACACACACACACACACACACACACACACACACACACATACACATGTTGATATTACACAAGCATCTCCGTGATGTCTGGGAGGTTATTGAGAAGATGTTTTTCCACCTCTGCCATATTGTGTTGCTTTCGTCGTCACGCCGAAGAGAACACACACCAGTCCGAGCCTCCAAGCCAGTCTCCAACGGTTACGTCGGGCGGCTGGGACAGTTGACCTTTGACCCTACAGGGGCGGGCGAGAGAGGGGAGAGAGCGAGGTGGCGTTCGGGGGGGTGAGGTTTCGTCGGTGGTGGAGGCGAGGCGTGACCTTAACCCTCTTTTCTTTTTGTCTCCCCCTGTAGGGCGTCGCAGCCCCTGCTCGACCGATGCGTCCCCGACTACACCACCTTCACCACCGTGGGAGACTGGCTGGACGCCATCAAGATGAGCCGCTACGGTGACAATTTCCTCAACGCCGGATTTGCCTCCTTCGACCTCGTGGCCCAAATGACAGCAGAGTGAGTGAAGAAAGAGTTGATTCAGATAGTTGAGGGGGGGGGGTGGTCCTAAAAATAGTTGATTCAGATAGTTGAGGGGGGGGGGGGGGGTCATTGTCACAGACAAACAGCAGAGTTATTGGGGGGGGTCTAAAAATAGTTGATTCAGATAGTTGAGGGGGTCATTGTCACGGACAAACAGCAGAGTTATTGGGGAGGGGGGGGGGGGATTTTAAATTAATAACATCTGGTTGGCTGTCTGCAGTGTGAATTAGGTTAGAGTTGGTTTCAGGGAAATTCCTGATACACTTCGAATTGTGGCACATAATGGAGGCTGCTATTTTCACTGACCCTAACCCAAGGCTGTTGTTATCACTGACCCTAACCCAAGGCTGTTGTTTTCACTGACCCTAACCCAAGGCTGTTGTTTTCACTGACCCTAACCCAAGGCTGTTGTTTTCACTGATCCTAACCCAAGGCTGCTGTTTTCACTGACCCTAACCCAAGGCTGTTGTTTTCACTGACCCTAACCCAAGGCTGTTGTTTTCACTGACCCTAACCCAAGGCTGTTGTTTTCACTGACCCTAACCCAAGGCTGTTGTTTTCACTGACCCTAACACAAGGCTGTTGTTTTCACTGATCCTAACCCAAGGCTGCTGTTTTCACTGACCCTAACCCAAGGCTGTTGTTTTCACTGACCCTAACCCAAGGCTGTTGTTATCACTGTGTTCGCTGTGATTTGAGTGAGAGACCATCGGGGATAAGATAACACTACCTCAGAGCTTGACCCTGAGTGGCAATAAAAGACAAGAAAAATCACCACTTCTAGAGGCTCTTCCTCTTCCCGGAGAGAATTAATTCAGTGTAGCAAGGACCAATCGCGGAGGGTTTAAAAGTAATAGGTCATCTGGAAGGGACCAATAAAAGGGCTCCATTCTGGAGCAGACACAAATGAAAGCCTAACAGGAAGGGCGCGATCTTCCTCCCTAGTGCACCTCACGACACTGTCCTCTTCCTCCCTAGTGCACCTCACGACACCACCCCTTTAAAGCAATAAGGACGTATAGTTGACCCAGAATTCGATCGCGTTCGTAAAAGAATGCAACGTTTTGAAACACTTTGCGCTACTAAATGAAAAATGAAACGTGTCTCACTGTACAAGTCCTGGTAATCCCTCCCTCCCTTGTTTCAGTCTGTTTTCTCCCACTTGAGGCCTAATGAACACAACCCTGATTTCAGAGCCAGGTTGGCACGCTATTTATGTAACAGGAAATGTGTGTCAAAGAGGTCACGGAAATGGGGCCAGTTATGATCAAATAAAGGAATTAGGATAATAATGATTAATATATTATCCTCGTTAGGTGGATAATAAAGGGGATGGATTCGGAGGTGATTTGTTTCAATTTGTTAGGCTGACAGGTGTGCTGTACAGTGGCTCTCTCTCCTACCCATAATGGCTAGTAATTCCTCTAATGGTGGTTCATTTATCATCATTTCATCCTCCGTCGTTGAACTGATGAGAACAAAAAAAAAAAACTATTTATTTATGCGAAACTTGCTGCCATGGAATAGTGCTCTATTTTTGAGCCTGTGTGTGTGTGTGTGTGTGTGTGTGTGTGTGAGTGAGTGCGCAAAATGGAGAGGACGACGGAAACGTGCAGACAAGCAAAGGGCATAGTGTCTGTGAAAGAGGTGGAATGCGTGCGTGCGTGCGTGTCTTTGTCTGTGTGAGCGGAGAGTACGCAGACAGGCGCTGGGGTCCTCGTGGTTTTGCTAATCGTTCCTCCAGACCGCCGACCGTGGTTTGCTCTCTCTCCTTCGTTATCGGCGTTGGGAAAACAAAACGAAATAGCGGAAAAGAGAGTCCTTGTGTTATTATTCCTAACAATCCGGTACATGAGGCCTTTTGAGTTTAAACCAACATCACTGAGACGATTAGATTACTGACGCCAGCCAAACAGGTGCAGCTTTCTTTCAGAGCAGCCATTCTAAAAAAAAAAACATTCCTTATTAAGTATAATAAATAATTCTGTGTGAGTGTCAGCATTTTCAGATTTCCTCCATTGCATCTCACATTTAGGGAGTGAATGCTCCCTGTCCTCTTTTCAACTACGAAACAGACGATTAGATGTTTTTTCAGAGCTTCCCTGAATGGTCAAAATACCAATTAGTGTGGGGGGGGGGGGGGGCGGATAAATCTGAATTGGGCTGCCTGTCTAAACGCAGCCTGAGAGAAAGAGACAGTTTACTAGACTGTTATTAAGACACGTCAACCTGGGTGACTGATTGATTAAAATTATGGATTGCTGACTGTTCTCTTTGAGTCTTGTCTTTCAAGACTGCTTTGCCATCTAACTAATGATTCACCATGAAATGACCAAGACTGTGAAGACTAAATGATTCACCATGAAATGAGTGGTTGACTCTCTGACAGACTGGTTGACTCGCCGACTGACTGGTTGACTCCCCGACAGACTGGTTGACTCGCCGACTGTGTGGTTGACTTGCCGACTGACTGGTTGACTCGCCGACTGAGTGGTTGACTCGCCGACTGACTGGTTGACTCGCTGACAGATTGGTCGCCGAATGACTAGTTGACTTGCCGACTGACTGGTTGACTCGCTGACAGATTGGTTGACTCGCCGAATGACTAGTTGACTTGCCGACTGACTGGTTGACTCGCCGACTAACTGGTTGACTCGCCGACTAACTGGTTGACTCGCCGACAGAGTGGTTGACTCGCCGACAGACTGGTTGACTTGCCGACAGAGTGGTTGACTCGCTGACAGATTGGTCGCCGAATGACTAGTTGACTTGCCGACAGACTGGTTGACTTGCCGACAGAGTGGTTGACTCGCCGACAGAGTGGTTGACTTGCCGACAGAGTGGTTGACTCGCCGACAGTGGTTGACTCGCCGACAGAGTGGTTGACTTGCCGACAGAGTGGTTGACTTGCCGACAGTGGTTGACTCGCCGACAGAGTGGTTGACTCGCTGACAGATTGGTCGCCGAATGACTAGTTGACTTGCCGACAGACTGGTTGACTTGCCGGCAGAGTGGTTGACTCGCCGACAGAGTGGTTGACTTGCCGACAGAGTGGTTGACTCGCCGACAGAGTGGTTGACTCGCCGACAGACTGGTTGACTCGCCGACTGACTGTCTGCTGCGGGAATGATTGATGAAGGACTTCCTCTGCTTGGTTCCTTATTAATAACTGGCTGGCTGGCTGGCTGGATGTCTGGCTGTGGGTCTTACTGGCTGGCTGTCTGGCTGACTGTTTGGCTGTCTGGCTGGCTGGCTGGCTGGTTGTCTGGTAGACAGGTTTTAGTGTTGGCCCACAGTAGTGTTGGCCCACTGTTTAAACATTAACCTCCCCTCCCCATTACCACTGCCCCCCCCCCCCCCTCACCCACCTGCCAGGATATTGAAGTATGTTACACCTGGCCCAGGTATCGGTGCACTGAGGAGTGTCACCATTTTGTTGTCATGATCTTAGGAAGTCATTGTATTAAGTGTACACAGAGACCTGTTAGTCAGCCACTGTTCCCACAGTGTCCAACTGTATGTCCTCTAATGTAAACATTTTGGGAAGCCTATTGGGAAGCCTATGTCTTAATGTTTGATACAGTACATCCTCAAGACTATGATGTATGATTCTATTACTGTTTATGTCTGACCCACCTCTCCCTCTCTCTCTTCTTTACTCCATTCAGAGATCTTCTTCGGATAGGAGTGACATTGGCAGGCCACCAGAAGAAGATTCTAGGCAGCATTCAGGACATGAGACTACAGATGAACCAAACACTGCCTGTCCAGGTCTGAGATGGACCAACCAGAGAGACAGGACAGGAAGGAGAGGGAACTGTGCCAGAGAGAGAGAGAGAGAGAGAGAGAGAGAGAGAGAGAGAGAGAGCGAGCCAATGGGAAACCCTAGCTGCCTGACCATCTCAGCCAATCAGATGAAGACAAACCTGGCTTGCAGTGCCTCGAAGGGACTAGACGTTGTTTCTTCTTCTTCTGTCTTCCGCGCCAACGTTTCCTGTTGTGTTCTATGTTATTAGTCCCACGTTTTGACAAGATTTAGCTGAATGATTTTTGTATAAAAAAAAAAAAAAGAGTTTCTAAAGAGAAGAAAGGGAACCCATAATCCCATGCGTGCCTCACTTGGTCCAGTGTGGGGTGATCGTTTGCATGCGCGCGTGTGTTTTCGTGAGGATGGCTGGGACTCAACCCCTCCACCCAACCCATCTCCTTGTATCCTGAACTTGGTCATCCTCCTGTGAAAACCCATCTCCTTGAACCTTGAACCTTGACCCTAACATCTGTCGGACAGCCCCCCTGACGGACATTAAAGTTGGAAGTGGACGAACACTGTTTGAGTATAAAAATACAGAAAAAAAAGCTGAAAAAGTGAACAAGCGTTCGCACACAAAAAAAATGAAGTGTTTGGACACGATAGATGAAGTCCCTCCCATGCTACAACTTGTTTTAGTGTGTGTGTGTGTGTGTGTGTGTGTGTGTGTGTGTGTTTGTGTTTGTGTGTGTGTGTGTGTGTGTGTGTGTGTGTGTGTGTGTGTGTGTGTGTGTGTGTGTGTGTGTGTTATTCCCCATCTTCATATTGAAGGTGTACTATTATGCACAAGGCCACTGAGAAGGACGTGGAGGAGAAGTGTAAAGGGTGAAAAATAAGAAGATCACCAGAGGTCAAATGAGAGCATCTGAGATGGCCGCGCTAGTTTGGCCCCAAAAGTCTCCGACCGACCTCTTTCTAAGACGTAGGGGAGAACATTGGCTCATATGCCTCATCAACTGTGTCTGTCCTACTATGATAAATGTTGTCTATTTGTTTTTATCAGCTCTCCATTTACATTTTCTGTTCTATAGTTATTGGGGTTTGTGTTTCAAGATAGTACTTCCTGTTTGGGCTGGTCAGAGTTTAGTACTTCCTGTTTGGGCTGGTCAGAGTTTAGTACTTCCTGTTGGCTGGTCAGAGTTTAGTACTTCCTGTTGGCTGGTCAGAGTTTAGTACTTCCTGTTGGACACTTTGATGTCGGGGAGCTAGGCGAGGACTGTGGCAACATACCTGACCGACCGGCCTTTTGTGTGTGTGTGTGTGTGTGTGTGTGTGTGTGTGTGTGTGTGTGTGTTTATGAATGCGAGAGTGTAACAAGTTACACACACATAATGTACAATGCAGCTTCAGCTATATCCCCACTGTGGAGAATTAGCGCATGAACTGAACAGTGACAAGGAGCAACAA
This sequence comes from Oncorhynchus mykiss, assembly GCF_057628025.1. Taxonomy (NCBI): domain Eukaryota; kingdom Metazoa; phylum Chordata; class Actinopteri; order Salmoniformes; family Salmonidae; genus Oncorhynchus; species Oncorhynchus mykiss. The sequence continues at coordinate 6,067,984 of NC_143022.1, forward strand.
TTATATATCGGAAACAGTTACGCTTTACTCTGTGGAAGAACTGTTAATGTTTTTATTTTTATTTTATTGAAATACAAAATGTTTGGAAATATACACTATATGCATCCACAATAGAGCAGACACACGTAACTTTCTTTTTACAATTTATCTGGATGTTAAATTAATCCAAAAAACTCGAGTTAAATTTTCTCTACTTCCACCCACTGTATTTATTTCTCTCCCCACTTGGACAACAGGCCATTTGAACTGTGGACTTTATTCAAAAGAATGATGAAGAGGAAACAGAAGTTCCAAGAGGATTCAGTAAATGAATTAATGATTATAAAAAAAAAAAATGCATATAAAATTGGATATTGTATTTTTGTTGTTGTTCTAAACAGCCTGTACATGTTTTGTAACAAAAATAAGATAAATAACATGAAAACAAAATGGAGTTTGATCAACTGGGAAAGTGTTATTGTGAGATTGATAATTTGATTCCAAGTGAAATGAGCAGATAGAGAGAGAATATTTAGAGGGAGAGCAGATAGAGAGAGACTATTTGGAAAGAGAGCAGATACAGAGAGACTATTTGAAGAGAGCAGATAGAGAGAGACTATTTAGAGAGAGCAGATAGAGACTATTTAGAGAAAGCAGATAGAGAGAGACTATTTAGAGAGAGCAGATAGAGAGAGCAGATAGATAGAGAGAGCAGATAGATAGAGAAAGCAGATAGATAGAGAGAGCATATTTATGTAGAGAGAAGATAGAGACAGCAGACAGAGAGAGCAGGGAGCAGAGAGAGAAAGAGCAGATATATAGAGAAAGCAGATAGAGAGCAGATGTAGAGAGAGCAGATGTAGAGAGAGCAGATAGACAGAGAGCAGATGTAGAGAGATGACAGAGTGAGAGAGCAGATAGAGAGAGTGGATAGAGAAATCAGAGAGAGAGCAGATAGAGAGAGCGGATAGAGAAATCAGAGAGAGCAGATAGAGTGCAGATAGAGAGAGAGAGAGAGAGAGCAAGAGATCAGATAGATAGAGAGCAGGTAGAGAGAGCAGATAGATAGAGAGCAGATAGACGGAGAGAGCCTCACTTGCTTTGGCAATGTTAACACGTTTCCCATGCCAATAAAGCCCTTGAATTTAATTGAATTGAATTGAGAGCAGATGGAGAGAGAGAGCAGCTAGAGAGAGAGCAGCTAGATAGAGAGAGCAGATAGAAGGAGAGAGCAGATGGAGAGAGCAGATAGATAGAGAGCAGATCTAGAGAGAGAGAGAGCAGATAGAGAGAGGGCAGATATATTGAGAGAGCAGATAGAAAGAGAGCAGATCTAGAGAGAGCAAGCTGATAGAGAGAGCAGATTGAGAGAGATAGCATAGCGAGAGAGAGAGCAGAGCGAGAGGGAGAGAGAGAGAGAGAGCAGATAGAGAGCGAGAGCAGATTGGCCCAAGAGCAGATAGATAGATAGATAGATAGATAGATAGATAGATAGATAGATAGATAGATAGATAGATAGATAGATAGATAGATAGATAGATAGATAGATAGATAGATAGAGCAGATGGAGAGAGAGTGCAGAGAGAGAGAGAGAGAGAGAGAGAGAGAGCAGACAGCGAGGGATTGAAGAGGAATAGAAAAAGAGAGAGAGAGTGAGGAAGGGAGAAGTAGCGAGTAGTTAGGGACAGCTGCAGTTAGACGTTTTGTGCATAGGTTGGAGCATTTCAAAGGGGTTGTAAAACCGTAGTTACCCTATGGTTAGACCATTAGAGGTATACATGCTGCTCTAACAACCTCGCTCTCCCTCCAAGTGTATGTTTCTGCGTTTCCTTTCAAATTCTAAAGATGGCCGCCAAGGCTAAAAACATTATTTTAGCTGTATCTTCCCTGCACCTCGATCTTTCATCAAGAGGAGTATATTGTGTAGTTCTATGAAGTTGTCACTACTTGTCTTTCATACACCTTTTATCCAAATGAAACTTCAGTAATACCCTAAATGCACCCAACAGACGATGGAGAATTTTCACTGTGTTTGTACATCTCCAAATTGTTCCGTTGTACCAAGCTGTACTTTCACCCCAAGTCCTTCAAAACAGCGCCGTCACCCTACTCACCCTGTACAGCTGTGTGACAGTGACCGTTCTCAATGCAACCTTTAGGTCCTGAGATGGAGGGCCATTAGAGAAACCATTCTTAATTAAAACGATAGGGCCATAAACGGAACTCTGTGTGTGTGCAGCTCGGCGACTGGGCCCTCGTCCACTGCTGTCAGACAAGTGGCCCTTTCAACCTGGTCTCAGGGGGAGACGTAACATGCTAAATGTATATCCAGAACACTCTAGTTAGCATGATGTTTCATATTCATTTGTGGATGTTCATCATCTATTACGTTTGATATGTTATGAATTGCAATTAGTTGTTGCTAATGTTCGCTAGGTTGCTAACAATAAAGTCCGCTAGGTGGCTAACAATAAAGTTAGTTAGGCGGCTAACAATAATGTTAGCTAGGTGGCTCACTATAAAGTTAGCTAGGTGGCTAACAATAAAGTTATTTAGGTTGGCTAACATTAGCTAGGCTAGGGGTTAGGATTTAAGATTAGGGTCAGTAGTTGTTTTGAAGGGGAAGGGTTAGCTAACATGCTAAGTAGTTGCAAAGTATCTAAAAAGTAGTAAGTAGTTGCTAATTAGCTAAAATGCTAAATTTGTCCATGATGAGCTTTGCACACGCACCGTTTGCGTTAAGTATCCACCCCAACCAGACCTTACTTTTGTTTTTGCCCCCATTCTGTCTGACGTAATCATACCAAATGTGACATATGATACTAATTTTGGATGTGCCGGATTTCAGTTTACTGTGTTACGAGGTATATATTCTATGAGACCCGGGCTGACCCCTTGGACTCAGCTTGTCAGAGTGATTAAAGCAGCCGGCCAATCTGCCACTCCGAGGCAAACATTCACAGAACAGAGCAGACACATGGCCAGCCGGACTATGATGATTTTGTTTGCATTTCGTGCGCGGGCTGCAATCATTCTGTCGGGACCCTGCCACTCCTGCCTGATTTGTACAGTGCGGGGACAAACAACTTTTGCCTGGAGACAGGAAGAAATCAGGCCGAAATATGGAGCACTTGCTGTAATATATCAGTGTTTTAGTGAGAATGGAGTGGGGTTGAGGACTGAGGGATGGGATGTACCACCTGTATGGGGAGGGGTGGTAATTACAGTGCTACCACCCCCTCCCCCACACACACACACACATTCTCTTCCAGACACTCTCTGAGCTGTCTGGGGAGGAGTGGATCAATCCAATATGTGAAAAATATTAGCGGTAGTGTTCATGAATCAAGTTTTTACATATTCCTCTTTTTTTATATTTCCTTTGAACCTTCTCAAAGCTATAAAGGATATTATGCACAGAAAAAAATATCATTATTTTGATTTAATTTTAATCTTAATTTAGCGTAGAGGCACAGTACAATTCTGATAGTGATACCAATAACAATCTCAAAGTTCGTCAGACACAACTTTCCAAAACGTAAAATGTAGATGGAATGCTATCAGAGAGGTGGCTGTGTGTTTTGGGTTTTCAATCAATCAATCCATCAATCAATCAAATGTCTTCTATAAAGCCCCTTTTCACATCAGCAATTGTCGCAAAGTGCTGTACAGAAACCCAGCATTTCATGTATGTAATGAGCTGTTTCTGACATTTCTGCTTGACCGGGCGAACAGCTCAGACATGAAAACATGAGATGACTCATCGATAGAGCGACGCTCAAAGATACACAAATACGATATGACGTAAAAACAAAAATGAGTGAATCCTTCCTTTAAGGCCAGATCGTTCTTCAAAAATGTTCAAACGCTCATAGATGACCAGCAGGGTCAAAGTATCAACCACAGTGGTTATAGATGGTGTAACAATATAGTGATTTTTAAAATGTAATTTAACTTAAGCAAATCAGTTAAGAACACATTCGTATTTACAATGACAGCCTACCAGGGAACAGTGGGTTAACTGCCATGTTCAGAATGACAGATTTTTACCTTATCAGCTCGGGGATTCAATACAGCAACTTTTCAGTTTCTGGCCCAATGCTCTAACCGCTAGGCTACCTGCTCTAACCTCTAGGCTACCTGCTCTGACCACTAGGCTACCTGCTCTAACCACTAGGCTACCTGCTCTAACCTCTAGGCTACCTGCTCTGACCACTAGGCTACCTGCTCTAACCACTAGGCTACCTGCTCTAACCACTAGGCTACCTGCTCTAACCACTAGGCTACCTGCCACCCCTCTAACCACTTGGCTACCTGTCTCTAACCACTTGGCTACCTGTCTCTAACCACTAGGCTACCTGCTCTAACCACTAGGCTACCTGCTGTAACCACTAGGCTACCTGCTCTAACCACTTGGCTACCTGCTCTAACCACTAGGCTACCTGATCTAACCACTAGGCTACCTGCTCTAACCACTAGGCTACCTGCCACCCCTCTAACCACTAGGCTAACTGCTCTAACCACTAGGCTATCTGCCACCCCTCTAACCACTAGGCTACCTGCTCTAACCACTAGGCTACCTGCTCTAACCACTAAGCTACTTGCCACCCCTCTAACCACTTGGCTACCTGTCTCTAACCACTTGGCTACCTGTTCTAACCACTAGGCTACCTGCTCTAACCACTATGCTACCTGCCACCCCTCTAACCACTAGGCTACCTGCCACCTCTCTAACCACTAGGCTATCTGTCACCTCTCTAACCACTAGGCTACCTGCCACCCCTCTAACCACTAGGCTACCTGCCACCCCTCTAACCACTAGGCTACCTGCCACCCCTCTAACCACTAGGCTACCTGCCACCTCTCTAACCACTAGGCTACCTGCCACCTCTCTAACCACTAGGCTACCTGCCACCCTCTAACCACTAGGCTACCTGCCACCCCTAGGTTATCTGCTGCCCCATTTGAAAAGTACAAATGGCTAGTATCAATTTTCAATGATGAGTGAGGTACACATGCTAAGTCAGATAATACAATGACTTCGTTGAGATCACTCAGTTTGACAAAAAAATAAACGTATATCCCATAATGCCTAGAGATGCAGTAACACAGGAGATATATCTGGGATCAAGAGAGAATAAAAACCCATACTAGGAATAGCAATCACATAGTCACTTACCAACATCCCAAACCTAAATATTCCTCCCTATCTCCCCATCCCTCCCCACCCAATCAGCGAACCTCCACCGTTTTAGTGGCAAAAGAACAAGACACAGGTGATGAAAAGGAAACTGAACGGGTAGGGGGGGTGGAGGTTGAGCAAAAATCACATGTTTGACATGGTGATTCATGAAGAAAAAAAATGGCAGCTCAGAGTTTGATTCATGAGGAAAAAACTTGGTTGAACTATTCGTGAGCTACACATGCTGTGCTCGGTCTTGGGTTCTGCTCCAGGTGGGGGACGAAAAACAAACTGAAGCTGGGCGTGAAGTGATGAGCTTTGATGCAGCAGTAAATGGATTTAAAATTTAAATTAAAAAATAAATAAAATAGAAATGTATTGAAAATGTATTTTGTACCCTTTAAGGAGACATTCCTAATAGATGTGTCATACGTACGACCTTACATTGTGACGTATTGTTATCTTATATTCTTGTTGAATCAGATCTTACTGACCTGTATTTCTGCTTAGTGCTGACATGTGAATGGAATGTGTGTGTGTGTGTCTGTGTGTGTGTATGTGCTGGTATTATCATGTTCTACTGAACTAATCCAATCAGAAGAGACTATACATTTATTGTAGATCCCCAGTATCTCTCTGTGCCAATCGCCCCCCCCCCCCCCCCCCGTTTACACTCCTCCCACTCCTCTAACCCTACCACACTTCAACCAATCCTATGACTTTATACCTCCCCTTTACCTATAGTTTCCTTTTCTTCAGCCGTGTTCTTTCTACATCTGTCACTGTCATGTATACATATATACTTTTTTTAAATTTAAAAATAATAATATGCCTGTGTCCTGGTCACTTTGCAAATCTAAAAGGAGAGGTGAGACGTTTAGGACTTCATTAACATCTATAGTGAAAGGAAAAGGAAGAAAAATATTGAAATTGTTTTGTTCCTCTGCAAGTTTTGACATGTATTTAATGACAAAAAAAAAAAAAAAAACGAATAGATTTTTTTTTAAATGATGCTTTCTTGTAGAAATATTTTTTAAAGACACTTTTTTGCGATTAAATTATTGAAGAAATGTGAGTCTTTTGAGTGGTGTGATTCATTTTTATACACATTTTACATATTCATATACTACTGTATATTTTACAAGTAAGAAACATTTTCACAGGAGTCTTCTTTTTCTCCCACCAAGGCAAATATTTTCAAGGATGTAAGAAAGAAAGTAACGGCCGTTGGTGAAAGAAGGTGAGGACATTTTATAAAATATAACTGCACTCTAGATAACAACGTAACAAAAAGGCACAACCGAAACAGCTCCGCCAGGTGCAACACACACTAAACAGAAAATAACTACCCACAAAACCCATGTGGGCAAGAGCTACCTAAGTATGGTTCCCAATCTGAGACAACGACAGACAGCTGTCCCTGATTGAGAACCATACCTGGCCAAAAACAAAGAAATACAAAAACATAGAAAAATTAACATAGAATGCCCACCCTAGTCACATCCTGGCCTAACCAAAATAGAGAATAAAAAGCCTCTGTATGGCCTCTCTAGGGCGTGACAGAAAGTTTGAGAAATCACAGCTGTATGTGTACAACATAATTTAGACTGAAAAATAATTGTCTGAAAAATATAAATTTGATAAAGAAGTTACCAGCTGCTGAGAACTTGCTTTTTAATTTCCTCTCCGATTTTTTTGTTACTGTCTTTTAATGTTCTGTCGAAGGCAGCTCTTTCCAGACATTTTATACAGTATAAACACAATTCTAGCACTTAGTGCTAGGGATTAGCATAAAAACGAACACACGCCCCTGTTTCCAGCCTCAACTTTCTAATCATCGTTCATGTACAGCATTCTAAACATATTCACCAATTTGTTCTTTCTGTTCCACTTCTATCTATTTTTTATTTTTTGTCATTTTTTTTTATTTTCGTATTTTCGTTTCAGACAGGTCTAAGCTACATTATTCTCTCTCCTTGAAAAAACAGCCCGAGGACATTAATGTCCAACTGCAGTCTGTTAAATCTGCCGTAGTACTATCGTTCATCTGTCTACTGGATATTGATTCACAGAGTTCATTCACTTTAATGGTCCTTCTGCTACTGACTAGTATTAGCGCGAGGTACAAAATAAAATATAAGGTGCCCATATTAGGACGGCCTCTGTTATAGCAGGACCTTTAATCTCGGCAGGACTTTTTATTTTATTTATTTCACCTTTATTTAACCAGGTAGGCTAGTTGAGAACACCTTTATTTAACCAGGTAGGCAAGTTGAGAACACCTTTATTTAACCAGGTAGGCCAGTTGAGAACACCTTTATTTAACCAGGTAGGCAAGTTGAGAACACCTTTATTTAACCAGGTAGGCTAGTTGAGAACAAGTTCTCATTTATAACTGCGACCTGGCCAAGATAAAGCAAAGCAGTTCGACACAAACAACAACACAGAGTTACACATGGAGTAAAACAAACATACAGTCAATAATACAGTATAAACAAGTCTATATACGATGTGAGCAAATGAGGTGAGATAAGGGAGGTAAAGGCAAAAAAAAGGCCATGGTGGCAAAGTAAATACAATATAGCAAGTAAAACACTGGAATGGTAGATTTGCAATGGGATAATGTGCAAAGTAGAAATAAAAATAATGGGGTGCAAAGGAGCTAAAGAAATAAATAAATAAAATACAGTAGGGAAAGAGGTAGTTGTTTGGGCTAAATTATAGGTGGGCTATGTACAGGTGCAGTAATCTGTGAGCTGCTCTTAAAGCTAGTGAGGGAGATACGTGTTTAATTTATTTATTATTATAATATTTTAACATGGTTCAATAGTTAGTTCTTGTTCTTGACCGGGATCAATTCCTGAATCCACATGAAGTAGAGTATTAAAAAAGGATTTCACTGCGTGGTGGAAGAAATAGGAAGAACGTAGGAGCAACGGTAACATTTTGTAAAAACCCCTCTACACTGGACAGGCACAGCAACTGCATCAGACACACACTTGTCAACTCATTATATCTCTTAATATACTGAACAAAAAAAATAAACGCTACATGTCAAGTGTAGGTCCCATGTTTTCACGAGCTGAAATAAAAGATCCCAGAAATGTTCCATATGCACCACAATATCCTTATTTTTCTCAAATGTTGTGCACAAATTTGTTTAAATCCTTGTTAGCGAGCATTTCTCCTTTGCCAAGATAATCCATCTACCTGACAGGTGTGGCATATCAAGAAGCTGATTAAACAGTATGATTATTACACAGGTGCACCTTGTGCTGAGGACAATAAAAGGCCGGCTTGGCATTGGCATGTGGCCTTTTATTTCAATTGGCATGCTGACTGCAGGAATGTCCACCAGAGCTGTTGCCAGATAATTTAATGTTAATTTCTATACCATGAGCCAACGTCATTTTAGAGAATTTGTCAGTACGTCCAACCGTCCTCACAACCGCAGATCACGTGTATGGCGTCGTGTGGGCGGTTTGCTGATGTCAACGTTGTGAACGTAGTTTCGGAAAGGCATAAGCTATGGACAAAGAACACAATTGCATTTTATCAATGGCAATTTGAATACACCAAAGTACACAACGAGATGCTGAGGCCCATTGTGAGGCCCATTGTGAGGCCCATTGTGAGGCCCATTGTGAGGCCCATATCTGTGAGCAACAGATACATATCTGCATTCCCAGTCATGTGAAACCCATAGCATAGAGCCTAATGAATTTATTTACATTGACTGATTTCATCATACGAACTGTAACTCAGTAAGAATCCATGAAAATGTTGCATGTTGCGTTTATATATTTGTGCAGTCTAATATGAAGTTAACCATCTCTATAAGCACAGGCGAAGCTAAAATTATTGAGTGGAAAACAAAAATGAAGAGATCACGTGTTCCACATCCTCCTCCTTGGAGCCATGTCCCCTGACTCTGTCTATCTCATGTTATCTCTACTCTCCTCTCCTCGTCTATTTTTAAAAAAGGAACTCGGATCGGGTGGTCTCTGTGTCTGGGTAGAGCGAGATGCGCTCAGAGAAGTCTCAACAGAAGACTACGGAGGCTTGTGTTGCAGTAGCAGAATACATTCTCGGATCAGAGAGTTGGAGGTTGAGCAGAAAACCAAACTCGAATTGAGACTTTTTTTATTTTTTATGATGTCCTCTTTTTCTACCGTTCTCTCTAGATGGAACTGTATGTTGGGGCCCTGTTTCCCCTGAAATTCATACCACTGCCCTAATGCTGTATGTCTGGGGGGGGCCTACCCAATTGGAAATTGTCATTTTAATCAATAGAGACGTGAAGGAGAAGCTCGTCGGATGTTGATCTCTTCTCGTCTGGGTCCTCATTTGGGTCCA